>NC_069508.1:219978016-220098016 GCF_027579735.1 Bombina bombina
CAAACGCCATTGTCCATTGGGCTTAAGAACACCTAGAATAGGATTATTATAAGAGCTGTGCACCTGTCGTATGATGCCCCTTTCTTCCAAGTTCCTTATGATTTCTGCAAGAGAATCATATGAGGCTAAGGGAAGTCTGTATTGTTTAACAAAGACAGGTGGTGCATCAGGATCTGTTTGTATTCTTGCAATGTGCAAGTCTGTAGAACCACAGTCATAAGAGTCCCTAGCAAAAATATCCTTGTATTCTAACAGGAGTTTTCGCAGCAGTTGGCGTTAATCATCGCTGGAACAGCCATTAGCTAAGGATATTTGCTCCTCCACTATTTGCTGAAATCCTGGAAAGATTTCAGGCTGTCCTATTCCATAGGCTTCTTCCAACCTAGAGGTGAGATCCCCTTGATTATCATTTACATTGCCCCCATGACTCTGGGTATTGGGGTAATCTCGCTGTTTGATTGGCTGATCAAACATTAGAGAGGCTTATTCAATTTTACAGATGCCTTCCTCTGAGCTGAAGGGATAAATAGACTGAATATTAAATAGACCCTCTGGCATGGATGTAAAGGATTGTTCTATTAATTGTTCTTTAGTTAAATATCCTTCAGGGATTAGCCCAATTACATTATTCTGGAATCCAAAAGTGTAATAACTTGATTCCAGCGCGTATCCTATGGTAGTCCCCTTGGATAAGTTTATATCCTGTGGGGTCATGTTATGCACAATAACATATATTGGAATAGTTCCAATATTTACCAAAGGAGTGTAGGTCACTGTGACACCCAGATTTTGTATTCTATGGGAGAGGCAAATTAGTGTTTCATAAGTTTTTAATTTCTGACCTCCCTTTACCTGTAAGGGTAAAAGAAATCTATCAGCCCCAGCAGGAATTATAACATCGTTAGACACCTGCATATTTACAGCATATGGTAATTTCTGGTTTGATTTCAGGGCTGCACTTTCATCCTGAAATACTTCAAGGTCCCCCTTTAACCTGCTCCAGAGGCAAGAGTTAATCAAATCTATTTGTATGGCATATCTATGTAAGATATCATTGCCAATGTATATTTGATTATGGGGAGTATTTAAAACCAAAAACAGGTGCTTCACTGATTTCTAACCTATAGAGACAGATAACAAGCACTTAGCTGTGATGTTATAGCTTTCAAACCTGTTATCCAGGTTGTGGACAGAGTGGTCTTGGGGAGAAAGATATTTAATCACTTTGGGTTCAGCTATCTGCGCTAATAAGCCTTCGCTTATATAGCTAGCTTCCTGTTTTAAGCTTAATTTAGCATACTTTGTTTTACCAGGGTCATGCACTTGTATAGGGATAAATAGATCCTCTTTAACTCTCTCAATCCCTGCGAGGTATTGAGCGTGCCCCCCCCTTAGGGATTTTATGATCCCCCTCGTGGAGAGATATGGTTAATACATCACCATCCAAAGAAATATTTGCTATCTTTCCAAGCGAAATTTTAAAAGTATTACCATCAGAGCCACTTAAAGGAGTCTGATCACCTATTTGTAGGATAGTGATTTCAGGTACAGAGTTATTCCTGAAATGAATCTCCACAGCATCTGGCTTCTCTTCCACCACGTGACAGTTATGTTGGGGGCGGGATATACCGGATTGCTCATAATTTATGGGCCATTTTACTTGTGACCAAATTACATTATTTATGTAATCAATTATGGTGCTTAGTCGATTCAGGAGTTCACTACCAATAATTAAACGATCAGTTGGCAGATCTACTATAATGACAGGATGTTCCCCAATTTAAATTTTAGCCAGGCCGTACCGTAGACTTTTAGAGAGTCACCCCCAACTGCTATTAGAGAACTGTCAAATTCTTTTATTTTAGGTTTGTGGGGTGTTAGCTCATTTAGCTGTGTGTATACCTGTGGGATAGAATAGTTGTCTGAGACCCAGTATCAATTAATCCCATGATAGGGTTGGAGACTGAATCTTGCAGCTCAGCTAATACATAATACCTCCCTGAAGTTTCTACCATTTCACACATAAAATTGGCATCATACATCTGTGTGCTTCGCCAAGTGTTACCTGAATCCGCCATGTTTCCAGATGCAGAAGAAACTTCATACCTACCAGTCTCCTCCGTGACAGTGTCGGCTGGATTCTTGTGTACTGCATCTGTGGAAATAAGGTTAAGAGAACACTGCAAAGGAAAAATTTTGTTAATGCTTTCAGGCCGAGGTTGCTCGTCATCACAGCTAAATCGTCCGTTTCCGGTCTGTGGGGAGAGAACATGATTAGTACCATTATTGATATTTATCATTACATTTTGTATATCTCTCCCCTCCCTTTCAGGTGATACTGCAGTGTCTATGACTGTGCCTGTGGCCCACTGCTGGCCACTGGCTGTACCCCTAAAAAAGTATTGTTCGGTTGCTGAGCCGTAAGTTTTTGACTCATATTAGCGACTTGTTCGCTCAACCGAATTAGCAGGGTATTAAGCTGATCTACTTGATTGTACAAGTTACCCCTACTCCTGAGCCTATCTCTTGATGCCCCATAATAATGATTATTGGACTATTGGTTCCCCTTAGAATTAGAGCCGCTATTTCTATCGTGGCGTGGTTGCCCCTGGGGTTCAATTTGTTCTGCATTATTATTTTGGGGAGCATTATTTACTTGGGGTGTCTGGTTATCCTGAGAATATCTTCGCCATCTATTGTACCTACCTTTGCGTGGGTACCAATTGTTCTGTGGGTATGCCCCCCACTTTGATTATAGTCTCTCTGCGCCTCAGCCTGTGTTGGGGGAGGGGTAGAGTTAAACCTCTGTGGAGATGGCCTGTTTTCTCTGGCCACTTCCGCATAGGTTTTCTTTTTAGACTCCAAATTTAGGGGGTTAGGTGACACCCTAGTTTCGGCCAATATTTTAGGATTGGGCTTTTTCTCCCTTTTATCCCCCTGTTCACCATACTACTGAATAGAGTAAAACTTTGTACTCTCTTTGACCAGCCATTCCAATGAGCAGTTCAGATCATCCAAATCTCTAGCTAAGTTAATTTTGATGGGCGTGGGCAGTGCTTCAAAAAATAGATTCACAAATTCTGAGCCTTCAAATATGGGATCATCTTCAGCCATGCTGTACGCATTCTTCAATACAGAAAGGAACTCGATTGGACTTTGATTCGCACTACATTTTAAACCATATACAGCTATTTTCGCTGCAGTTTTAGTGCGATGTTGCCCGAATTCTTTCCTGCATTGTCGTTTTATTTCACCCCAGGAATGAATATTTATATCCTTTAGTGAAGCAAAGAATTTGTGATGTTTACTTTCAAATACCCAGGGTAGAAATTCAATTTTTTACTGCTCACTTGTAACATTCATTATAGATAAAGCGTTTTCAAAGGCCTCTAAGTGGTCAATTATGGAAGTGGACCCCCCTTTGGAAAATGGGCGTACTGTATTCTTTAGGAATGTAATTATTGTGGGGGTGTCATACACTTTATTTGGTATATCACTGGATCTTACTAGGGACTTATTGTTTGAGTTAGGGTGCCTTTCATCTGAGGCGTAATAATTTTCTGGTCCCGCAGAGTTAGGTAATTGCCTAGGGGGAAAAGTTACCTCTGGGCCTACATTAGGGCTATAGTTTGGGTATCTTTGTCTATCTTCCCGCCTGGTATCTTGAAACTCATTTCTGTTCCAGTCCTTATAACTGCTAATTTGTCTCTTTAATTTATCTATTGCCTGTTCATACCCTCTTTCAGCCTCACGGTATCTAATTTTTAGAGTTTTATTTTTATCTTGGAATTTTTCATATTCTTCTTCGAAAGCTTTAAAATCAGCCACTAATTCCTTATTATATTTATTTAAGTCAGAAGCCTTTTGGCTAGCATGGAAAACCTCTACCTTTGCCTGAATAAAAGCATCTTGAAATTCTCGTAATGAATCATTTTAATCCCTTAGCCGTCCTAATTGTCTGTCTTGTCATGCCATTTGGTTAGACATCTCACAGCTCAAATACATTAGGATCGGCCAAGTTTCGAAAATTAATTCATCACGCCCCCTAAGTTCCGTGCATTTATTAAGTTGCAGTAACATTTGGTATAATTCCCCATCTTCAAACCACATATCTCTAACTAATTCTTTGGCCTTATCTTTACACCCATTAATATACATGGAGACATCGTCCCCAATGTCAAGTCTATTCATGATGTGGTTCATGGCTTCTAATTTGAGTGTTTTTTCCTGAACCACTTCATGGACAGAGTATTTTGGGGAGGGCACAATTTCATCTTGTACAGAAACGCTAGCATTACTTTTTGCTGAAAACATAGTTATTTGAGTGTTGTACTTAATAAGATAAACACAAATACAATTTTGACTAATAAGAGAGAAAAAACTTTTTTTTTATATTTTTAAAATATCAATGTCAATTTTGAAATATGACTATTTATATTTTTATTAATTTTGAAATATGACAAAATTTATATTTCTGATTAATTTTGAAATATGAAAAATTAATATTTCTGATTAATTTTGAAATATGAAATTAATATTTTTATGAATTTTGAAATATGAAATATTTATATTTTTTATTAATTTTTCAAAAATGTATTTTTTATAATATTTCAAAATATTTATATCAATCTTGAACATGAAAATCAATATTTCAATTTTCAAAAAAAAATCTATATTTTCAAAATATCAATTCGAAATATGAAAATTTTTCTCTCTTCTATAATAATTTCTATTTACCACAAATATACTATATCAATATTATAATTATTTATAATATCTCACGCAATGCCTCCATATAATATGTCAGTATATTTATAAGAATCTTAGCATTTACTCTCCAAATAATATGTTAATATATGGCCGGGTTATAACTGATATATTTAACAATCTTTCTTTAAACTAAAACCCACAATCAAATATACATTTGCTAAGACAATAAAATTAATATAAATACCTAAATTCTTTTTTTATTAGTAAATTATTTATGAGCACATTGAAATATATTTGTAAGAATCGGAATAAGAGTCAATATTATATGCGTTTAAACAGAACTATTTAAAATATGCTATGCCAAATTCATAAAAGGTTTACCTTTTAAAACCAGCCTTACTCACAATTGAATTTCATTCAGTTAACACAATGAGGCTAAATATAAACCACTAAACATTCAGACTGGCACAATTCTAAACAGTGCTTAACCTTTTAACGCCGTTATGCCGCTCTATTCCATCATAATTACACTGGGCTTTAGAGCCGTTATGACGGAATAGAACGGCATAACGGTTTGTAGCTCCTGTGCCCCCTCCGCTATTTTTTTTCTTCTGGATCCGGTTGGGGGATGTGCCTAGCACCTCTGGCACTCCCCCAGGATCCAATCAGCATGGAGGGGGTGTATCGATTGTCCCCTGAATCACTGTAGCAGCCAAATGAGTGGAATCATTGGCTGTTACAAGTGTATCCGCTTCCTCTCTTCCCTCAGTGCAATCTGAGAGAGAGAGGAAGACAGTTTAGTGTTGGTGTGTGCTGTAGAAAGCGGAGAGGGAGAAAAAAAATATAGATACAAACTGTGCTACTGTGATCAGCCTGATCAGTGTTGATCGAAAGCGTTGGGGGTTTATTTGTGGGGGGTTACAAATATATATATATATATATTTTTTTTTTGCTGCTGATCACTGAACTGCTACTGTGATCAGACTAATATCACTGTGATCAGCCTGTCAGGGCTTTGATCAGTGCTAAAAAGTTTATTTCTGGGGGATCTTTAGTTATTGTTAACCCCTTCCCTGCTGTTCCCAATCACTACCCTTCCCAATGCTTTTTTTTTTTTTTTAGTTTATAAAAAAAATATTAAAAAAATCATAATTTAAATAAAAAAAATCTGTGGGAATAGGTGGGTGATAATTGGGAGGTGGTAATTGGGGTGGTTTAGTGGGATTTTGGGGAAGGTGAAGTGGGAATTGGTGGTGGTGAAGTGGGAATTTGTATTGAAAAAAATCCCTTATGGCACGTTATTAAGCAGAAGAGGCTCATGCCATTCTTGCCGAAGATTCAGGGAGTGAAACTCTCTCTGCTCTGTCTGACAGCGCAACCCTTACGGCATCAGATATAGAGCCCCTGAGTGATACATCTAATGCTGGTGCTCCCTGCCCACCACCTAAAAGGAGGCGTCGCACAAATGAACAAAATTGTCTACCCCCAAATTTCACTGCCCCAGAAATGCCAGAATTTACCGAGACTCCTGGCATCACAACTGATGTTCCAGTATGTGAGCCAATAATCTATATGTCCCTGATTCTGACAGATACCATGTTTGAGCATATAGTTGCTCAATCAAATTTATATGCCAGCCAGTATCTGTCTAAAATTCCCCAATCTCTGTATGAACAATTGCTGCGGTTTCTCCATTTTAATGATAATCCCCAGTGCCCCCCCAGAAATGACCCCCTGCATGACAGGTTATATAAACTAAGGCCCCTGATAAGCCACCTGTCCCAAAAATTTAAAGACGTTTACACCCCTGAGCAGGACATTTGCATTGATGAGTCCCTCATGAAATTTAAGGAGAGATTGCTTTTCAAGCAATATATACCATCCAAGAGGTCCCGCTATGGGGTAAAATTCTATAAACTCTGTGAATGCAGTACTGGGTATACCTGGGCATTTCACATCTACCAGGGAAAAGATAGCCACTTGGATCCACCTGGTTGCCCATATTCAGTTGGCACAAGTGGGAAAATTGTGTGGGATCTCCTACTACCCCTGCTAAATAAAGGGTACCATTTGTGGCTCAATAATTTTTACACCAGCACAGAGCTATTAAAATCGCACAGGTTTCCCCAGAAGCTGACGTATGGAAAAAAAAGTAGGGGCACAACGTCAGCTTTACGCCACAATGAGCTACTGGCCCTTTGGTACACTGATAAAAAAGATGTGTACATGCTCTCCACAATGCACAATGAAGCTACAGTGCCAGTGTCTGTGAAGGGAAGATCTGCACAGATCCTAAAGCCAAAGTGCATTGTGGAGTACAACAAAAACATGGGGGGGGGGTAGATTTAGCTGACCGGTACCTGCAGCCATATCTAATTCAAAGAAAAACTAGAACTTGGTACAAAAAAGTAGCTTTTTATATTATGCAGGTCACAGTATATAATGCATATGTGCTGTACAAAAAATCAGGCACAGGGAAACATTATACTTTTTCTCTTGTAAGGTGTATCCAGTCCAGGGATCATCCATTACTTGTGGGATATTCTCCTTCCCAACAGGAAGCTGCAAGAGGATCACCCACAGCAGAGCTGTCTATATAGCTCCTCCCCTAACTGCCACCTCCAGTCATTCTCTTGCAGCTCTCGACAAGCATGGAAGCAGTTAGAGAGATGTGGTGTAATTAAGTCTTTTTTTCTTCAATTCAAAAGTTTGTTATTTTTAAATGGTACCGGAGTTGTACTATTTTGGTCTCAGGCAGAAAATAGAAGAAGAGTCTGCCTGTGGTCTCTAATGATCTTAGCAGGTTGTAACTAAGATCCATTGCTGTTCTCACACATAACTGAAGAGAGAGGTAACTTCAGCTTGGGGAATGGCGTGCAGGGTATCCTGCTATGAGGTATGTGCAGTCTAAATTTTTCTAGAGAAATGTATATGCTAGAAAATGCTGTTGATGCCAGATTTATTTAAGGTAAGCCTGATTACAGTGATTTAATAATGACTAGTATCATACTTACTATTAGAGGTAACACTCTTATTATTTTTTCAAACTACTGAAATATAAAACGTTTGCTGGGAGTGCTTAAACGTTTTTTAGATGCTTTCTGGTGATAAACTTTATTGGGGCCCAGTTTTTTTCCACATGGCTGGCTAAAATTTGCCTAGGATAGTTTTGTTAGGCCTCTCACTGTGTAGACAGGAAGTGGGAGGGGCCTAATTTCGCGCCTAGATGCACATTAACTTTTGCAGACTGAGACATCCAGTTTTCCTGAATGCTTAGGACCTCTCTGAAGGGTTTTGGTGCTTTCCAAAGTCATTTGTATGGCAAGGTAGGGCCACAGCAGAGCTGTGGCAGTTGGTTGTGACTGTTAAAAAAAGTCTATTTCATTTTTTTGATCCGTTTTTGAAACTATGGGGTTAATCATCCATTTGCAAGTGGGTGCAATGCTCTTTTAGCCTATTATACACACTCTAAAAATTTCGTTTGATTTACTGCTTTTTTTCACTGTTTTTTAAATTCTGACCTTTTTTATTTTTCTTAAAGGCACAGTACCGTTTTTATTTTTTGCTTGTTAACTTTCTGTAAAGTGTTTTCCAAGCTTGCTGGTCTCATTGCTAGTCTGTTTAAACATGTCTGACATAGAGGAAACTCCTTGTTCATTATGTTTAGAAGCCATGGTGGAACCCCCTCTTAGAATGTGTACCAAATGTACTGATTTCACTATAAGTTATAAAGACCATATTCTGTCTTTAAAAGATTTATCACCAGAGGAATCTGACAAGGGGGAAGTTATGCCGACTAACTCGCCCCACGTGTCATAGCCTTTGACTCCCGCCCAAGGGGCGCCAAGTACGTTTACTTTACAAGACATGGCGGCAGTCATGGATAATACAGGAATGATCTAACCTCAGAATACCAAAATTGGGGATATCTGAATATGGAGCATATAGATAGCCGTTTGCTTTGTAATAACTATCGCAGTTATTTTCCTTCAGGGATAGCCAAAGATAGCCAGCAGCAGCCTCTATGCTTAGGGTTAAATCATATGATCTCACCCCTCCCCTTTTTTGATTACCCATCATTGGTTAGATTGGAAACGCCCAAAACGGAAGCTTGTCTCGGATTGTATATCTGGAATATCTAATCGGATTGGCCCTTAATGGAGCTGAGCATGTTCACCATGGAAACGCATCTTTTGAACAGTTAATTCCCTTAACTGTCCTACTGGATTTTGGCCCTCTGGTGGCAGCATGACAAACACAAACAAATTCACATTTAACCATTTCTAGACAGTGAAAGAAAATATTTCCTTAAAATGTGTAACAAATACCATAATTTTCCTTCATTCAGACTGTCAATTTCATTTTTTGGGATAATGCATATGAATAAATATTTTTTCTTACCTTAAAATTATTTTCAATTGACTTTTTTCCCTGCGGGCTGTTAGGCTCGCGGGGGCTGAAAAGCTTCAATTTATTGCGTCATTCTTGGCGCCAACTTTTTTTTTGTCATTTCCGGCGCCTTAATTGACGCCGGAAGTTTATTCGTAGTTGCGTCATTTTTTACGTTCTTTTGCACCAAAAAATATGGGCGTCATTTTTTTCACCGTCAGAGGATGTGGCGTCATTCTTGGCGCCAAAAAATATGGGCGTTGTACTTGGCGCCAAAAAATGTGGGTGTCATTCTTGTCTCCACCTTTTTCCACATTATTTAAGTCTCACTTTTTCATTGCTTCTGGTTGCTAGAGGCTTGTTCATTTGGCATTTTTCCCATTCCTGAAACTGTCATTTAAGGAATTTGATAATTTTGCTATATATGTTGTTTTTTTCTATTACGTATTGCAAGATGTCTCAACCTGACCCTGGATCAGAATCTATTTCTGGAAAGACGCTGCCTGATGCTGGTTCTACCAAAGTTAAGTGCATTTGTTGTAAACTTTTGGTATCTGTTCCTCCGGCTGTAGTTTGTGTTAGCTGTCATGATAAACTTTCTAATGCAGACAGTGTTTCCATTAGTAATAATCCTTTACCCGTTGTTTTTCCTTCAACATCTAATGTTCAGGATGTTCCTGTTAATGTGAAAGAATTTGTTTCTAATTCTATTAGGAAGGCTCTGTCTGTTATTCCTCCTTCCAGCAAACGTAAAAGGTCTTTTAAAACTTCTCATATTTCAGATGAATTTTTAAGTGACCGCCATCATTCTGACTTATCTGTTTCTGATGAGGATCTATCTGGTTCAGAAGATTCTGCCTCAGATATTGACACTGATAAATCTTCATATTTATTTCAAATGGAATTTATTTGTTCTTTACTTAAAGAAGTATTGATTGCATTAGATATGGAGAAGTCTAGTCCTCTTGATACTAAATCTACTAAGCGTTTAAATTCGGTTTTTAAACCTCATGTAGTTATTCCAGAAGTTTTTCCAGTTCCTGATGCTATTTCAGAAGTAATTTCTAGGGAATGGAATAGTCTGGGTACCTCATTTACTCCTTCTCCAAGGTTTAAGAAATTGTACCCTGTGCCATCTGATAGATTAGAGTTTTGGGACAAAATCCCTAAAGTTGATGGGGCTATCTCTACTCTTGCTAAACGTACTACTATTCCTACGGCGGATAGTACTTCCTTTAAGGATCCTTTAGATAGGAAGCTTGAATCCTTTCTAAGGAGAGCTTATTTATGTTCAGGTAATCTTCTTAGACCTGCTATTTCTTTGGCTGATGTTGCTGCAGCTTCCACTTTTTGGTTGGAGGCTTTAGCGCAACAAGTGTCAGACCATAATGCTTATAGCATTGTTAAACTTCTTCAACATGCTAATAACTTTATTTGTGATGCCATTTTTAATATCATTAGAATTGATGTCAGGTATATGTCTTTAGCTATTTTAGCTAGAAGAGCTTTATGGCTTAAATCTTGGAATGCAGATATGACTTCTAAGTCAACTTTACTTTCTCTTTCATTTGGTTCACAGTTGGATTCAATTATTTCAACTGTTACTGGGGGGAAAGGAACCTTTTTGCCTCAGGACAAAAAATCTAAAGGTAAATACAGGGCTGCTAATCGTTTTCGTTCCTTTCGTCAGAATAAGGAACAGAAGCCTGACCCTTCCCCTAAAGGAACGGTTTCCGTTTGGAAACCATCTCCAGTCTGGAATAAATCCAAGCCTTTTAGAAAGTCAAAACCAGCTCCCAAGTCCACATAAAGGTGCGGCCCTCATTCCAGCACAGCTGGTAGGGGGCAGGTTATGATTTTTCAAAGATATTTGGATCAATTCAATTCACAGTCTTTGGATTCAGAACATTGTTTCACAAGGGTACAGAATAGGTTTCAAGGTAAGACCACCTGTGAGAAGATTTTTTCTCTCTCGCATTCCAGTAAACCCAGTGAAGGCTCAGGCATTTCTGAAATGTGTTTCAGACCTAGAGTCGGCTGGGGTAATTGTGCCAGTTCCAGTTCTGGAACGGGGTCTGGGGTTTTACTCAAATCTCTTCATTGTACCAAAGAAGGAGAATTCCTTCAGACCAGTTCTGGATCTAAAAATATTGAATCGTTATGTAAGGATACCAACATTCAAAATGGTGACTATAAGGACTATTCTGCCTTTTGTTCAGCAAGGGCATTATATGTCTACAATAGACTTACAGGATGCATATCTTCATATTCCAATTCATCCAGATCACTATCAGTTTCTGAGATTCTCTTTTCTAGACAAGCATTACCAGTTTGTTGCTCTTCCATTTGGCCTAGCAACAGCTCCAAGGATTTTTTCAAAGGTTCTCGGTGCCCTTCTCTCTGTGATCAGGGAACAGGGTATTGCGGTATTTCCTTATTTGGACGATATCTTGGTACTTGCTCAGTCTTTACATTCTGCAGAATCTCATACAAATCAACTTGTGTTGTTTCTTCAAAGACATGGTAGGAGGATCAATTTACCAAAGAGTTCATTGATTCCTCAGACAAAGGTAACCTTTTTGGGTTTTCAAATAGATTCAGTGTCCATGACTCTGTCTCTAACAGAAAAGAGACGTCTGAAGTTGGTTTCAGCTTGTCGAAACCTTCAGTCTCAATCATTCCCTTCGGTAGCTTTGTGCATGGAAATTCTAGGTCTCATGACTGCTACATCGGATGCGATCCCCTTTGCTCGCTTTCACTTGAGACCTCTTCAGCTTTGTATGCTGAACCAGTGGTGCAGGGATTATACAAAGATATCACAATTAATATCCTTAAATCCCAATGTTCGATCTTCTCTGACTTGGTGGTTGAATCATCATCGTCTAATTCAAGGGGCCTCTTTTGTTCGTCCAACCTGGACTGTAATCTCAACAGATGCGAGTCTTTCAGGTTGGGGAGCTGTATGGGGATCTCTGACAGCGCAGGGGGTTTGGGAATTTCAGGAGGCGAAATTACCAATCAACATTTTGGAACTCCGTGCGATTTTCAGAGCTCTTCAGTTCTGGCCTCTTCTGAAGAGAGAATCGTTTATTTGTTTTCAGACAGACAATGTCACAACCGTGGCATATGTCAATCATCAAGGGGGGACTCACAGTCCTCAGGCTATAAAAGAAGTATCTCGGATACTTGTATGGGCGGAATCCAGCTCCTGTCTAATCTCTGCGGTTCATATCCCAGGTGTAGACAATTGGGAAGCGGATTATCTCAGTCGCCAGACGTTACATCCGGGCGAATGGTCTCTTCACCCAGAGGTATTTCTTCAGATTGTTCAAATCTGGGGACTTCCAGAAATAGATCTGATGGCCTCTCATCTAAACAAGAAACTTCCCAGGTATCTGTCCAGATCCAGGGATCCTCAGGCGTAAGCAGTGGACACGCTGTCGCTTCCTTGGTATTATCAACCTGCTTATATCTTTCCGCCTCTAGTTCTTCTTCCAAAAGTGATTTCCAAAATTCTAATGGAACGTTTGTTTGTATTGCTGGTGGCTCCAGCATGGCCTCACAGGTTTTGGTATGCGGATCTCTTCAGATGGCAAGTTGTCAACCTTGGACACTTCCGTTAAGGCCAGACCTTCTATCTCAAGGCCCTTTTTTCCATCAGGATCTCAAATCATTAAATTTGAAGGTATGGAGATTGAACGCTTGATTATTAGTCATAGAGGTTTCTCTGACTCAGTGATTAATACTATGATACAGGCTCGTAAATCTGTGTCTAGGAAGATTTATTATCGTGTCTGGAAGACTTACATTTCTTGGTGTTCTTCTCATAAATTCTCTTGGCATTCTTTTAGAATTCCAAGAATTTTACAGTTTCTTCAGGATGGTTTGGATAAGGGTTTGTCTGCAAGCTATTTGAAAGGTGAAATCTCTGCTCTTTCTGTTCTTTTTCACAGAAAGATTGCTAATCATCCTGATATTCATTGTTTTGTTCAGGCTTTGGTTCGTATCAAGCCTGTCATTAAGTCAATCTCTCCTCCTTGGAGTCTTAATTTGGTTCTGAGGGCTTTACAGGCTCCTCCGTTTGAACCTATGCATTCTCTGGATATTAAATAACTTTCTTGGAAAGTGTTGTTCCTTTTAGCCATCTCTTCTGCTAGAAGAGTTTCTGAGTTATCTGCTCTTTCTTGTGAATCTCCTTTCCTGATATTTCATCAGGATAAGGCAGTGTGCGGACTTCATTTAAATTTTTACCTAAGGTTGTGAATTCTAACAACATTAGTAGAGAGATTGTTGTCCCTTCGTTATGTCCTAATCCTAAGAATTCTCTGGAGAAATCTTTACATTCTTTGGATGTAGTTAGAGCTTTGAAATATTATGTTGAAGCTACTAAAGGTTTTGGAAAGACTTCTAGTCTATTTGTCATCTTTTCTGGTTCCAGAAAAGGTCAGAAGGCTTCTGCCATTTCTTTGGCATCTTGGTTAAAGTATTTGATTCATCATGCTTATGTAGAGTCGGGTAAGTCCCCGCCTCAAAGGATTACAGCTCATTCTACTAGGTCAGTTTCTACTTCCTGGGCTTTTAGGAATGAAGCTTCTGTTGATCAGATTTGCAAAGCAGCAACTTGGTCTTCTTTGCATACTTTTACTAAATTCTACCATTTTGATGTTTTCTCTTCTTCAGAAGCAGTTTTTGGTAGAAAAGTACTTCAGGCAGCTGTTTCAGATTGATTCTGCTGCTTATTATTTCATTTTTTTATTTGGGTTGTGGATTACTTTTTCAGCGGAATTGGCTGTCTTTATTTTATCCCTCCCTCTCTAGTGACTCTTGCGTGGAAGTTCCACATCTTGGGTATCTGCTATCCCATACGTCACTAGCTCATGGACTCTTGCTAATTACATGAAAGAAAACATAATTTATGTAAGAACTTACCTGATAAATTCATTTATTTCATATTAGCAAGAGTCCATGAGGCCCACCCTTTTTTGTGGTGGTTATGATTTTTTTGTATAAAGCACAATTATTCCAATTCCTTATTTTTTGATGCTTTCGCTCCTTTATTATCACCCCACTTCTTGGCTATTCGTTAAACTAAATTGTGGGTGTGGTGAGGGGGTGTATTTATAGGCATTTTGAGGTTTGGGAAACTTTGCCCCTCCTGGTAGGAATGTATATCCCATACGTCACTAGCTCATGGACTCTTGCCAATATGAAAGAAATGAATTTATCAGGTAAGTTCTTACATAAATTATGTTTTGTCTGCCAATCCCCTGTTCAACAGTGAACTGCTCCTTGTGTGACACACAGCTTTCCCAAGGTGAAATGTGTATTTATCTGCCTATCCTCTGATCTACAGTGAGATGCTCCTTGTGTGACACAGCCCTCCCAAGGTGATATGTGTATTTATCTGCCTATCCTCTGATCTACAGTGTGCTGCTCCTTGTGTGATACACAGCCCTCCCCAGGTGATATGTGTATTTATCTGCCTATCCCCTGGTGTACAGTGTGCTGCTCCTTGTGTGACACACAGCCCTCCCCAGGTGATATGTGTATTTATCTGCTGATCCCCTGGTGTACAGTGTGCTGCTCCTTGTGTGACACAGCCCTCCCCAGGTGATATGTGTAATTATCTGCCTATCCCCTGGTGTACAGTGTGCTGCTGCTTGTGTGACACACAGCCCTCCCCAGGTGATATGTGTATTTATCTGCCTATCCCCTGGTGTACAGTGTGCTGCTCCTTGTGTGACACACTGCCCTCCCCAGGTGATATGTGTATTTATCTGCCTATCCCCTGGTGTACAGTGTGCTGCTCCTTGTGTGACACAGCCCTCCCCAGGTGATGTGTATTTATCTGCCTCTCCTCTGATCTACAGTGTGCTGCTCCTTGTGTGATACACAGCCCTCCCCAGGTGATATGTGTATTTATCTGCTAATCCCCTGATCTACAGTGTGCTGCTCCTTGTGTGACACAGCCCTCCCCAGGTGATATGTGTATTTATCTGCCTCTCCTCTGATCTACAGTGTGCTGCTCCTTGTGTGATACACAGCCCTCCCCAGGCGATATGTGTATTTATCTGCCTATCCCCTGGTGTACAGTGTGCTGCTGCTTGTGTGACGCACAGCCCTCCCCAGGTGATATGTGTATTTATCTGCCTATCCCCTGGTGTACAGTGTGCTGCTCCTTGTGTGACACACAGCCCTCCCCAGGTGATATGTGTATTTATCTGCCAGTCCCCTGGTGTACAGTGTGCTGTTCCTTGTGTGACACACAGCACTCCCCAGGTGATATGTGTATTTATCTGCCTATCCCCTGGTGTACAGTGTGCTGCTCCTTGTGTGACACACAGCCCTCCCCAGGTGATATGTGTATTTATCTGCCTATCCCCTGGTGTACAATGTGCTGCTCCTTGTGTGACACAGCCCTCCCCAGGTGATATGTGTATTTATCTGCCTATCCCCTGGTGTACAGTGTGCTGTTCCTTGTATGACACAGCCCTCCCCAGGTGATATGTGTATTTATCTGCCTATCCCCTGGTGTACAGTGTGCTGCTCCTTGTGTGACACACAGCCCTCCCCAGGTGATATGTGTATTTATCTGCTAATCCCCTGGTGTACAGTGTGCTGCTCCTTGTGTGACACACAGCCCTCCCCAGGTGATATGTGTATTTATCTGCCTATCCTCTGGTGTATAGTGTGCTGCTCCTTGTGTGATACACAGCCCTCCCCAGGTGATATGTGTATTTATCTGCCTATCCCCTGGTGTACAGTGTGCTGCTCCTTGTGTGACACACAGCCCTCCCCAGGTGATATGTGTATTTATCTGCCTATCCCCTGGTGTACAGTGTGCTGCTCCTTGTGTGACACACAGCCCTCCCCAGGTGATATGTGTATTTATCTGCCTATCCCCTGGTGTACAGTGTGCTGCTCCTTGTGTGACACACAGCCCTCCCCAGGTGATATGTGTATTTATCTGCCTATCCCCTGGTGTACAGTGTGCTGCTCCTTGTGTGACACACAGCCCTCCCCAGGTGATATGTGTATTTATCTGCCTATCCCCTGGTGTACAGTGTGCTGCTCCTTGTGTGACACACAGCCCTCCCCAGTTGATATGTGTATTTATCTGCCTATCCCCTAGTGTACAGTATGCTGCTCCTTGTGTGACACACAGCCCTCCCCAGGTGATATGTGTATTTATCTGCCTATCCCCTGGTGTACAGTGTGCTGCTCCTTGTGTGACACACAGCCCTCCCCAGGTGATATGTGTATTTATCTGCCTATCCCCTGGTGTACAGTGTGCTGCTCCTTGTGTGACACACAGCCCTCCCCAGGTGATATGTGTATTTATCTGCCTATCCCCTGGTGTACAGTGTGCTGCTCCTTGTGTGACACACAGCCCTCCCCAGGTGATATGTGTATTTATCTGCCTATCCCCTGGTGTACAGTGTGCTGCTCCTTGTGTGACACACAGCCCTCCCCAGGTGATATGTGTATTTATCTGCCTATCCCCTGGTGTACAGTGAGATGCTCCTTGTGTGACACACAGCCCTCCCCAGGTGATATGTGTATTTATCTGCCTATCCCCTGGTGTACAGTGTGCTGCTCCTTGTGTGACACACAGCACTCCCCAGGTGATATGTGTATTTATCTGCCTATCCCCTGGTGTACAGTGTGCTGCTCCTTGTGTGACACACAGCCCTCCCCAGGTGATATGTGTATTTATCTGCCTATCCCCTGGTGTACAGTGTGCTGCTCCTTGTGTGACACACAGCCCTCCCCAGGTGATATGTGTATTTATCTGCCTATCCCCTGGTGTACAGTGTGCTGCTCCTTGTGTGACACAGCCCTCCCCAGGTGATATGTGTATTTATCTGCCTATCCCCTGGTGTACAGTGTGCTGCTCCTTGTGTGACACACAGCCCTCCCCAGGTGATATGTGTATTTATCTGCCTATCCCCTGGTGTACAGTGTGCTGCTCCTTGTGTGACACACAGCCCTCCCCAGGTGATATGTGTATTTATCTGCCTATCCCCTGGTGTACAGTGTGCTGCTCCTTGTGTGACACACAGCCCTCCCCAGGTGATATGTGTATTTATCTGCCTATCCCCTGGTGTACAGTGTGCTGCTCCTTGTGTGACACAGCCCTCCCCAGGTGATATGTGTATTTATCTGCCTATCCCCTGGTGTACAGTGTGCTGCTCCTTGTGTGACACAGCCCTCCCCAGGTGATATGTGTATTTATCTGCCAGTCCCCTGGTGTACAGTGTGCTGCTCCTTGTGTGATACACAGCCCTCCCCAGGTGATGTGTGTATTTATCTGCCAGTCCCCTGGTGTACAGTGTGCTGCTCCTTGTGTGACACACAGCCCTCCCCAGGTGATGTGTGTATTTATCTGCCTATCCCCTAGTGTACAGTATGCTGCTCCTTGTGTGACACAGCCCTCCCCAGGTGATATGTGTATTTATCTGCCTATCCCCTGGTGTACAGTGTGCTGCTCCTTGTGTGACACACAGCACTCCCCAGGTGATATGTGTATTTATCTGCCAGTCCCCTGGTGTACAGTGTGCTGCTCCTTGTGTGACACACAGCCCTCCCCAGGTGATATGTGTATTTATCTGCCTATCCCCTGGTGTACAGTGTGCTGCTCCTTGTGTGACACACAGCCCTCCCCAGGTGATATGTGTATTTATCTGCCTATCCCCTGGTGTACAGTGTGCTGCTCCTTGTGTGATACACAGCACTCCCCAGGTGATATGTGTATTTATCTGCCTATCCTCTGATCTACAGTGTGCTGCTCCTTGTGTGACACACAGCCCTCCCCAGGTGATATGTGTATTTATCTGCCTATCCCCTGGTGTACAGTGTGCTGCTCCTTGTGTGACACACAGCCCTCCCCAGGTGATATGTGTATTTATCTGCATATCCCCTGGTGTACAGTGTGCTGCTCCTTGTGTGACACACAGCCCTCCCCAGGTGATATGTGTATTTATCTGCCTATCCCCTGGTGTACAGTGTGCTGCTCCTTGTGTGATACACAGCCCTCCCCAGGTGATATGTGTATTTATCTGCCTATCCCCTGGTGTACAGTGTGCTGCTCCTTGTGTGACACACAGCCCTCCCCAGGTGATATGTGTATTTATCTGCCTATCCCCTGGTGTACAGTGTGCTGCTCCTTGTGTGACACACAGCCCTCCCCAGGTGATATGTGTATTTATCTGCCTATCCCCTGGTGTACAGTGTGCTGCTCCTTGTGTGACACACAGCCCTCCCCAGGTGATATGTGTATTTATCTGCCTATCCCCTGGTGTACAGTGTGCTGCTCCTTGTGTGACACACAGCCCTCCCCAGGTGATATGTGTATTTATCTGCCTATCCCCTGGTGTACAGTGTGCTGCTCCTTGTGTGACACACAGCCCTCCCCAGGTGATATGTGTATTTATCTGCCTATCCCCTGGTGTACAGTGTGCTGCTCCTTGTGTGACACACAGCCCTCCCCAGGTGATATGTGTATTTATCTGCCTATCCCCTGGTGTACAGTGTGCTGCTCCTTGTGTGACACACAGCCCTCCCCAGGTGATATGTGTATTTATCTGCCTATCCCCTGGTGTACAGTGTGCTGCTCCTTGTGTGACACACAGCCCTCCCCAGGTGATATGTGTATTTATCTGCCTATCCCCTGGTGTACAGTGTGCTGCTCCTTGTGTGACACACAGCCCTCCCCAGGTGATATGTGTATTTATCTGCCTATCCCCTGGTGTACAGTGTGCTGCTCCTTGTGTGACACACAGCCCTCCCCAGGTGATATGTGTATTTATCTGCCTATCCCCTGGTGTACAGTGTGCTGCTCCTTGTGTGACACACAGCCCTCCCCAGGTGATATGTGTATTTATCTGCCTATCCCCTGGTGTACAGTGTGCTGCTCCTTGTGTGACACACAGCCCTCCCCAGGTGATATGTGTATTTATCTGCCTATCCCCTGGTGTACAGTGTGCTGCTCCTTGTGTGACACACAGCCCTCCCCAGGTGATATGTGTATTTATCTGCCTATCCCCTGGTGTACAGTGTGCTGCTCCTTGTGTGACACACAGCCCTCCCCAGGTGATATGTGTATTTATCTGCCTATCCCCTGGTGTACAGTGTGCTGCTCCTTGTGTGACACACAGCCCTCCCCAGGTGATATGTGTATTTATCTGCCTATCCCCTGGTGTACAGTGTGCTGCTCCTTGTGTGACACACAGCCCTCCCCAGGTGATATGTGTATTTATCTGCCTATCCCCTGGTGTACAGTGTGCTGCTCCTTGTGTGACACACAGCCCTCCCCAGGTGATATGTGTATTTATCTGCCTATCCCCTGGTGTACAGTGTGCTGCTCCTTGTGTGACACACAGCCCTCCCCAGGTGATATGTGTATTTATCTGCCTATCCCCTGGTGTACAGTGTGCTGCTCCTTGTGTGACACACAGCCCTCCCCAGGTGATATGTGTATTTATCTGCCTATCCCCTGGTGTATAGTGTGCTGCTCCTTGTGTGACACAGCCCTCCCCAGGTGATATGTGTATTTATCTGCCTATCCCCTGGTGTACAGTGTGCTGCTCCTTGTGTGACACACAGCCCTCCCCAGGTGATATGTGTATTTATCTGCCTATCCCCTGGTGTACAGTGTGCTGCTCCTTGTGTGACACACAGCCCTCCCCAGGTGATATGTGTATTTATCTGCCTATCCCCTGGTGTACAGTGTGCTGCTCCTTGTGTGACACAGCCCTCCCCAGGTGATATGTGTATTTATCTGCCTATCCCCTGGTGTACAGTGTGCTGCTCCTTGTGTGACACAGCCCTCCCCAGGTGATATGTGTATTTATCTGCCAGTCCCCTGGTGTACAGTGTGCTGCTCCTTGTGTGATACACAGCCCTCCCCAGGTGATGTGTGTATTTATCTGCCAGTCCCCTGGTGTACAGTGTGCTGCTCCTTGTGTGACACACAGCCCTCCCCAGGTGATGTGTGTATTTATCTGCCTATCCCCTAGTGTACAGTATGCTGCTCCTTGTGTGACACAGCCCTCCCCAGGTGATATGTGTATTTATCTGCCTATCCCCTGGTGTACAGTGTGCTGCTCCTTGTGTGACACACAGCCCTCCCCAGGTGATATGTGTATTTATCTGCCAGTCCCCTGGTGTACAGTGTGCTGCTCCTTGTGTGACACACAGCCCTCCCCAGGTGATATGTGTATTTATCTGCCTATCCCCTGGTGTACAGTGTGCTGCTCCTTGTGTGACACACAGCCCTCCCCATGTGATATGTGTATTTATCTGCCTATCCCCTGGTGTACAGTGTGCTGCTCCTTGTGTGACACACAGCCCTCCCCAGGTGATATGTGTATTTATCTGCCTATCCCTGATGTACAGTGTGCTGCTCCTTGTGTGACACACAGCCCTCCCCAGGTGATATGTGTATTTATCTGCCTATCCCTGGTGTACAGTGTGCTGCTCCTTGTGTGACACACAGCCCTCCCCCGTGATATGTGTATTTATCTGCCTATCCTCTGGTGTACAGTGTGCTGCTCCTTGTGTGACACAGCCCTCCCCAGGTGATATGTGTATTTATCTGCCTATCCCCTGGTGTACAGTGTGCTGCTCCTTGTGTGACACACAGCCCTCCCCAGGTGATATGTGTATTTATCTGCCTATCCCCTGGTGTACAGTGTGCTGCTCCTTGTGTGACACACAGCCCTCCCCAGGTGATATGTGTATTTATCTGCCTAGCCCCTGGTGTACAGTGTGCTGCTCCTTGTGTGACACACAGCCCTCCCCAGGTGATATGTGTATTTATCTGCCTATCCCCTGGTGTACAGTGTGCTGCTCCTTGTGTGACACACAGCCCTCCCCAGGTGATATGTGTATTTATCTGCCTATCCCCTGGTGTACAGTGTGCTGCTCCTTGTGTGACACACAGCCCTCCCCATGTGATATGTGTATTTATCTGCCTATCCCCTGGTGTACAGTGTGCTGCTCCTTGTGTGACACACAGCCCTCCCCAGGTGATATGTGTATTTATCTGCCTATCCCCTGGTGTACAGTGTGCTGCTCCTTGTGTGACACACAGCCCTCCCCAGGTGATATGTGTATTTATCTGCCTATCCCCTGGTGTACAGTGTGCTGCTCCTTGTGTGACACACAGCCCTCCCCAGGTGATATGTGTATTTATCTGCCTATCCCCTGGTGTACAGTGTGCTGCTCCTTGTGTGACACACAGCCCTCCCCAGGTGATATGTGTATTTATCTGCCTATCCCCTGGTGTACAGTGTGCTGCTCCTTGTGTGACACACAGCCCTCCCCAGGTGATATGTGTATTTATCTGCCTATCCCCTGGTGTACAGTGTGCTGCTCCTTGTGTGACACACAGCCCTCCCCAGGTGATATGTGTATTTATCTGCCTATCCCCTGGTGTACAGTGTGCTGCTCCTTGTGTGACACACAGCCCTCCCCAGGTGATATGTGTATTTATCTGCCTATCCCCTGGTGTACAGTGTGCTGCTCCTTGTGTGACACACAGCCCTCCCCAGGTGATATGTGTATTTATCTGCCTATCCCCTGGTGTACAGTGTGCTGCTCCTTGTGTGACACACAGCCCTCCCCAGGTGATATGTGTATTTATCTGCCTATCCCCTGGTGTACAGTGTGCTGCTCCTTGTGTGACACACAGCCCTCCCCAGGTGATATGTGTATTTATCTGCCTATCCCCTGGTGTACAGTGTGCTGCTCCTTGTGTGACACACAGCCCTCCCCAGGTGATATGTGTATTTATCTGCCTATCCCCTGGTGTACAGTGTGCTGCTCCTTGTGTGACACACAGCCCTCCCCAGGTGATATGTGTATTTATCTGCCTATCCCCTGGTGTACAGTGTGCTGCTCCTTGTGTGACACACAGCCCTCCCCAGGTGATATGTGTATTTATCTGCCTATCCCCTGGTGTACAGTGTGCTGCTCCTTGTGTGACACACAGCCCTCCCCAGGTGATATGTGTATT
The DNA here is from genome assembly GCF_027579735.1 of Bombina bombina. Classification (NCBI taxonomy): domain Eukaryota; kingdom Metazoa; phylum Chordata; class Amphibia; order Anura; family Bombinatoridae; genus Bombina; species Bombina bombina. The sequence continues at coordinate 220,000,134 of NC_069508.1, forward strand.
TATCTGCCTATCCCCTGGTGTACAGTGTGCTGCTCCTTGTGTGACACACAGCCCTCCCCAGGTGATATGTGTATTTATCTGCCATATCCCCTGGTGTTACAGTGTGCTGCTCCTTGTGTGACACACAGCCCTCCCCAGGTGATATGTGTATTTATCTGCATATCCCTGGTGTACAGTGTGCTGCTCCTTGTGTGACACACAGCCCCTCCCCAGGTGATATGTGTATTTATCTGCCTATCCCCCTGTGTACAGTGTGCTGCTCCTTGTGGGACACAGCCCTCCCCAGGTGATTATGTGTATTTATCTTGCCTATCCCCTGGTGCTACAGTTGTGCGTGCTCCTTGTGTGACACACAGCCCTCCCCAGGTGATAAGTGTATTTATTCTGCCTAGTCCCCTGGTGTACAGTGTGCTGCTCCTTGTGTGACACACAGCCCTCCCCAGGTGATATGTGTATTTATCTGCCTATCCCCTGGTGTACAGTGTGCTGCTCCTTGTGTGACACACAGCCCTCCCCAGGTGATATGTGTATTTATCTGCCTATCCCCTGGTGTACAGTGTGCTGCTCCTTGTGTGACACACAGCCCTCCCCAGGTGATATGTGTATTTATCTGCCTATCCTCTGGTGTACAGTGTGCTGCTCCTTGTGTGACACACAGCCCTCCCCAGGTGATATGTGTATTTATCTGCCTATCCTCTGGTGTACAGTGTGCTGCTCCTTGTGTGACACACAGCCCTCCCCAGGTGATATGTGTATTTATCTGCCTATCCCCTGGTGTACAGTGTGCTGCTCCTTGTGTGACACACAGCCCTCCCCAGGTGATATGTGTATTTATCTGCCTATCCCCTGGTGTACAGTGTGCTGCTCCTTGTGTGACACACAGCCCTCCCCAGGTGATATGTGTATTTATCTGCCTATCCCCTGGTGTACAGTGTGCTGCTCCTTGTGTGACCACAGCCCTCCCCAGGTGATATGTGTATTTATCTGCCTATCCCCTGGTGTACAGTGTGCTGCTCCTTGTGTGACACACAGCCCTCCCCAGGTGATATGTGTATTTATCTGCCTATCCCCTGGTGTACAGTGTGCTGCTCCTTGTGTGACACACAGCCCTCCCCAGGTGATATGTGTATTTATCTGCCTATCCCCTGGTGTACAGTGTGCTGCTCCTTGTGTGACACACAGCCCTCCCCAGGTGATATGTGTATTTATCTGCCTATCCCCTGGTGTACAGTGTGCTGCTCCTTGTGTGACACACAGCCCTCCCCAGGTGATATGTGTATTTATCTGCCTATCCCCTGGTGTACAGTGTGCTGCTCCTTGTGTGACACACAGCCCTCCCCAGGTGATATGTGTATTTATCTGCCTATCCCCTGGTGTACAGTGTGCAGCTCCTTGTGTGACACACAGCCCTCCCCAGGTGATATGTGTATTTATCTGCCTATCCCCTGGTGTACAGTGTGGCTGCTCCTTGTGTGACACACAGCCCTCCCCAGGTGATATGTGTATTTATCTGCCTATCCCCTGGTGTACAGTGTGCTGCTCCTTGTGTGACACACAGCCCTCCCCAGGTGATATGTGTATTTATCTGCCTATCCCCTGGTGTACAGTGTGCTGCTCCTTGTGTGACACACAGCCCTCCCCAGGTGATATGTGTATTTATCTGCCTATCCCCTGGTGTACAGTGTGCTGCTCCTTGTGTGACACACAGCCCTCCCCAGGTGATATGTGTATTATCTGCCTATCCCCTGGTGTACATGTGTGCTGCTCCTTGTGTGACACACAGCCCTCCCCAGGTGATATGTGTATTTATCTGCCTATCCCCTGGTGTACAGTGTGCTGCTCCTTGTGTGACACACAGCCCTCCCCAGGTGATATGTGTATTTATCTGCCTATCCCCTGGTGTACAGTGTGCTGCTCCTTGTGTGAACACACAGCCCTCCCCAGGTGATATGTGTATTTATCTGCCTATCCCCTGGTGTACAGTGTGCTGCTCCTTGTGTGACACACAGCCCTCCCCAGGGGATAGTGTGTATTTATCTGCCTATCCCCTGGTGTACAGTGTCTGCTCCTTGTGTGACACACAGCCCTCCCCAGGTGATATGTGTATTTATCTGCCTATCCCCTGGTGTACAGTGTGCTGCTCCTTGTGTGACACACAGCCCTCCCCAGTGATATGTGTATTATCTGCCTATCCCCTGGTGTACAGTGTGCTGCTCCTTGTGTGACACACAGCCCTCCCCAGGTGATGTGTGTATTTATCTGGCCTATCCCCTGGGTGTACAGTGTGCTGCTCCTTGTGTGACACAGGCCCTCCCCAGGTGATATGTGTATTTATCTGCCTATCCCCTGGTGTACAGTGTGCTGCTCCTTGTGTGACACACAGCCCTCCCCAGGTGATATGTGTATTTATCTGCCTATCCCCTGGTGTACAGTGTGCTGCTCCTTGTGTGATACACAGCCCTCCCCAGGTGATGTGTGTATTTATCTGCCAGTCCCCTGGTGTACAGTGTGCTGCTCCTTGTGTGACACACAGCCCTCCCCAGGTGATATGTGTATTTATCTGCCTATCCCCTAGTGTACAGTATGCTGCTCCTTGTGTGACACAGCCCTCCCCAGGTGATATGTGTATTTATCTGCCTATCCCCTGGTGTACAGTGTGCTGCTCCTTGTGTGACACACAGCACTCCCCAGGTGATATGTGTATTTATCTGCCAGTCCCCTGGTGTACAGTGTGCTGCTCCTTGTGTGACACACAGCCCTCCCCAGGTGATATGTGTATTTATCTGCCTATCCCCTGGTGTACAGTGTGCTGCTCCTTGTGTGACACACAGCCCTCCCCATGTGATATGTGTATTTATCTGCCTATCCCCTGGTGTACAGTGTGCTGCTCCTTGTGTGATACACAGCACTCCCCAGGTGATATGTGTATTTATCTGCCTATCCCCTGGTGTACAGTGTGCTGCTCCTTGTGTGACACACAGCCCTCCCCAGGTGATATGTGTATTTATCTGCCTATCCCCTGGTGTACAGTGTGCTGCTCCTTGTGTGACACACAGCCACTCCCCAGGTGAATATGTGTATTTATCTGCCTATCCCCTGGTGTACAGTGTGCTGCTCCTTGTGTGACACACAGCCCTCCCCAGGTGAATATGTGTATTTATCTGCCTATCCCCTGGTGTACAGTGTGCTGCTCCTTGTGTGACACACAGCCCTCCCCAGGTGATATGTGTATTTATCTGCCTATCCCCTGGTGTACAGTGTGCTGCTCCTTGTGTGACACACAGCCCTCCCCAGGTGATATGTGTATTTATCTGCCTATCCACTGGTGTACAGTGTGCTGCTCCTTGTGGTGACACACAGCCCTCCCCAGGTGTTATGTGTATTTATCTGCCTATCCCCTGGTGTACAGTGTGCTGCTCCTTGTGTGACACACAGCCCTCCCCAGGTGATATGTGTATTTATCTGCCTATCCCCTGGTGGTACAGTGTGCTGCTCCTTGTGTGACACACAGCCCTCCCCAGGTGATATGTGTATTTATCTGCCTATCCCCTGGTGTACAGTGTGCTGCTCCTTGTGTGACACACAGCCCTCCCCAGGTGATATGTGTATTTATCTGCCTAGTCCCCTGGTGTACAGTGTGCTGCTCCTTGTGTGCACACACAGCCCTCCCCAGGTGATATGTGTATTTATCTGCCTATCCCCTGGTGTACAGTGTGCTGCTCCTTGTGTGACACACAGCCCTCCCCAGGTGATATGTGTATTTATCTGCCTATCCCCTGGTGTACAGTGTGCTGCTCCTTGTGTGACACCACAGCCCCTCCCCAGGTGATATGTGTATTTATCTGCCTATCCCCTGGTGTACAGTGTGCTGCTCCTTGTGTGACACACAGCCCTCCCCAGGTGATATGTGTATTTATCTGCCTATCCCCTGGTGTACAGTAGTGCTGCTCCTTGTGTGACACACAGCCCTCCCCAGGTGATATGTGTATTTATCTGCCTATCCCCTGGTGTACAGTGTGCTGCTCCTTGTGTGACACACAGCCCTCCCCAGGTGATATGTGTATTTATCTGCCTATCCCCCTGGTGTACAGTGTGCTGCTCCTTGTGTGACACACAGCCCTCCCCAGGTGATATGTGTATTTATCTGCCTATCCCCTGGTGTACAGTGTGCTGCTCCTTGTGTGACACACAGCCCTCCCCAGGTGATATGTGTATTTATCTGCCTATCCCCTGGTGTACAGTGTGCTGCTCCTTGTGTGACACACAGCCCATCCCCAGGTGATATGTGTATTTATCTGCCTATCCCCTGGTGTACAGTGTGCTGCTCCTTGTGTGACACACAGCCCTCCCCAGGTGATATGTGTATTTATCTGCCTATCCCCTGGTGTACAGTGTGCTGCTCCTTGTGTGACACACAGCCCTCCCCAGGTGATATGTGTATTTATCTGCCTATCCCCTGGTGTACAGTGTGCTGCTCCTTGTGTGACACACAGCCCTCCCCAGGTGATATGTGTATTTATCTGCCTATCCCCTGGTGTACAGTGTGCTGCTCCTTGTGTGACACACAGCCCTCCCCAGGTGATATGTGTATTTATCTGCCTATCCCCTGGTGTACAGTGTGCTGCTCCTTGTGTGACACACAGCCCTCCCCAGGTGATATGTGTATTTATCTGCCTATCCCCTGGTGTACAGTGTGCTGCTCCTTGTGTGACACACAGCCCTCCCCAGGTGATATGTGTATTTATCTGCCTATCCCCTGGTGTACAGTGTGCTGCTCCTTGTGTGACACACAGCCCTCCCCAGGTGATATGTGTATTTATCTGCCTATCCCCTGGTGTACAGTGTGCTGCTCCTTGTGTGACACACAGCCCTCCCCAGGTGATATGTGTATTTATCTGCCTATCCCCTGGTGTACAGTGTGCTGCTCCTTGTGTGACACACAGCCCTCCCCAGGTGATATGTGTATTTATCTGCCTATCCCCTGGTGTACAGTGTGCTGCTCCTTGTGTGCACACAGCCCTCCCCAGGTGATATGTGTATTTATCTGCCTATCCCCTGGTGTACAGTGTGCTGCTCCTTGTGTGACACACAGCCCTCCCCAGGTGATATGTGTATTTATCTGCCTATCCCCTGGTGTACAGTGTGCTGCTCCTTGTGTGACACACAGCCCTCCCCAGGTGATATGTGTATTTATCTGCCTATCCCCTGTGTACAGTGTGCTGCTCCTTGTGTGACACACAGCCCTCCCCAGGTGATATGTGTATTTATCTGCCTATCCCCTGGTGTACAGTGTGCTGCTCCTTGTGTGACACACAGCCCTCCCCAGGTGATATGTGTATTTATCTGCCTATCCCCTGGTGTACAGTGTGCTGCTCCTTGTGTGACACACAGCCCTCCCCAGGTGATATGTGTATTTATCTGCCTATCCCCTGGTGTACAGTGTGCTGCTCCTTGTGTGACACACAGCCCTCCCCATGTGATATGTGTATTTATCTGCCTATCCCCTGGTGTACAGTGTGCTGCTCCTTGTGTGATACACAGCACTCCCCAGGTGATATGTGTATTTATCTGCCTATCCTCTGATCTACAGTGTGCTGCTCCTTGTGTGACACACAGCCCTCCCCAGGTGATATGTGTATTTATCTGCCTATCCCCTGGTGTACAGTGTGCTGCTCCTTGTGTGACACACAGCCCTCCCCAGGTGATATGTGTATTTATCTGCCTATCCCCTGGTGTACAGTGTGCTGCTCCTTGTGTGACACACAGCCCTCCCCAGGTGATATGTGTATTTATCTGCCTATCCCCTGGTGTACAGTGTGCTGCTCCTTGTGTGACACACAGCCCTCCCCAGGTGATATGTGTATTTATCTGCATATCCTCTGGTGTACAGTGTGCTGCTCCTTGTGTGACACACAGCCCTCCCCAGGTGATATGTGTATTTATCTGCCTATCCCCTGGTGTACAGTGTGCTGCTCCTTGTGTGATACACAGCCCTCCCCAGGTGATATGTGTATTTATCTGCCTATCCCCTGGTGTACAGTGTGCTGCTCCTTGTGTGACACACAGCCCTCCCCAGGTGATATGTGTATTTATCTGCCTATCCCCTGGTGTACAGTGTGCTGCTCCTTGTGTGACACACAGCCCTCCCAGTGTGATATGTGTATTTATCTGCCTATCCCCTGTGTACAGTAGTGCTGCTCCTTGTGTGACACACAGCCCTCCCCAGGTGATATGTGTATTTATCTGCCTATCCCCTGGTGTACAGTGTGCTGCTCCTTGTGTGACACACAGCCCTCCCCAGGTGATATGTGTATTTATCTGCCTATCCCCTGGTGTACAGTGTGCTGCTCCTTGTGTGACACACAGCCCTCCCCAGGTGATATTTGTATTTATCTGCCTATCCCCTGGTGTACAGTGTGCTGCTCCTTGTGTGACACACAGCCCTCCCCAGGTGATATGTGGTATTTATCTGCCTATCCCCTGGTGTACAGTGTGCTGCTCCTTGTGTGACACACAGCCCTCCCCAGGTGATATGTGTATTTATCTGCCTATCCCCTGGTGTACAGTGTGCTGCTCCTTGTGTGACACACAGCCCTCCCCCAGGTGATATGTGTATTTATCTGCCTATCCCCTGGTGTACAGTGTGCTGCTCCTTGTGTGACACACAGCCCTCCCCAGGTGATATGTGTATTTATCTGCCTATCCCCTGGTGTACAGTGTGCTGCTCCTTGTGTGACACACAGCCCTCCCCAGGTGATATGTGTATTTATCTGCCTATCCCCTGGTGTACAGTGTGCTGCTCCTTGTGTGACACACAGCCCTCCCCAGGTGATATGTGTATTTATCTGCCTATCCCCTGGTGTACAGTGTGCTGCTCCTTGTGTGACACAGCCCTCCCCAGGTGATATGTGTATTTATCTGCCTATCCCCTGGTGTACAGTGTGCTGCTCCTTGTGTGACACACAGCCCTCCCCAGGTGATATGTGTATTTATCTGCCTATCCCCTGGGTGTACAGTGTGCTGCTCCTTGTGTGACACACAGCCCTCCCAGGTGATATGTGTATTTATCTGCCTATCCCCTGGTGTACAGTGTGCTGCTCCTTGTGTGATACACAGCCCTCCCCAGGTGATATGTGTATTTATCTGCCAGTCCCCTGGTGTACAGTGTGCTGCTCCTTGTATGACACACAGCCCTCCCCAGGTGATATGTGTATTTATCTGCATATCCTCTGGTGTACAGTGTGCTGCTCCTTGTGTGACACACAGCACTCCCCAGGTGATATGTGTATTTATCTGCCTATCCCCTGGTGTACAGTGTGCTGCTCCTTGTGTGACACACAGCCCTCCCCAGGTGATATGTGTATTTATCTGCCTATCCTCTGATCTACAGTGTGCTGTTCCTTGTGTGACACACAGCCCTCCCCAGGTGATATGTGTATTTATCTGCCTATCCCCTGGTGTACAGTGTGCTGCTCCTTGTGTGACACACAGCCCTCCCCAGGTGATATGTGTATTTATCTGCCTATCCCCTGGTGTACAGTGTGCTGCTCCTTGTGTGACACACAGCCCTCCCCAGGTGATATATGTATTTATCTGCCTATCCCCTGGTGTACAGTGTGCTGCTCCTTGTGTGACACACAGCCCCCCCCAGGTGATATGTGTATTTATCTGCCTATCCCCTGGTGTACAGTGTGCTGCTCCTTGTGTGACACACAGCCCTCCCCAGGTGATATGTGTATTTATCTGCCTATCCCTCTGGTGTACAGTGTGCTGCTCCTTGTGTGACACACAGCCCCTCCCCAGGTGATATGTGTATTTATCTGCCTATCCCCTGGTGTACAGTGTGCTGCTCCTTGTGTGAAACACAGCCCTCCCCAGGTGATATGTGTATTTATCTGCCTATCCCCTGGTGTACAGTGTGCTGCTCCTTGTGTGACACACAGCCCTCCCCAGGTGATATGTGTATTTATCTGCCTATCCCCTGGTGTACAGTGTGCTGCTCCTTGTGTGACACAGCCCTCCCCAGGTGAAATGTGTATTTATCTGCCTATCCCCTGGTGTACAGTGTGCTGCTCCTTGTGTGACACAGCCCTCCCCAGGTGATGTGTATTTATCTGCCTATCCCCTGGTGTACAGTGTGCTGCTCCTTGTGTAACACACAGCCCTCCCCAGGTGATATGTGTATTTATCTGCCTATCCCCTGGTGTACAGTGTGCTGCTCCTTGTGTGACACAGCCCTCCCCAGGTGATGTGTGTATTTATCTGCCTATCCCCTGGTGTACAGTGTGCTGCTCCTTGTGTGACACACAGCCCTCCCCAGGTGATATGTGTATTTATCTGCCTATCCTCTGGTGTACAGTGTGCTGTTCCTTGTGTGACACACAGCCCTCCCCAGGTGATATGTGTATTTATCTGCCTATCCCCTGGTGTACAGTGTGCTGCTCCTTGTGTGACACACAGCCCTCCCCAGGTGATGTGTGTATTTATCTGCCTATCCCCTGGTGTACAGTGTGCTGCTCCTTGTGTGACACAGCACTCTTCAGGTGATATGTGTATTTATCTGCCTATCCCCTGGTGTACAGTGTGCTGCTCCTTGTGTGACACACAGCCCTCTCCCCAGGTGATATGTGTATTTATCTGCCTATCCCCTGGTGTACAGTGTGCTGCTCCTTGTGTGACACACAGCCCTCCCCAGGTGATATGTGTATTTATCTGCCTATCCCCTGGTGTACAGTGTGCTGCTCCTTGTGTGACACACAGCCCTCCCCAGGCGATATGTGTATTTATCTGCCTATCCCCTGGTGTACAGTGTGCTGCTCCTTGTGTAACACACAGCCCTCCCCATGTGATATGTGTATTTATCTGCCTATCCCCTGGTGTACAGTGTGCTGCTCCTTGTGTGACACAGCCCTCCCCAGGTTATGTGTGTATTTATCTGCCTATCCCCTGGTGTACAGTGTGCTGCTCCTTGTGTGACACACAGCCCTCCCCAGGTGATATGTGTATTTATCTGCCTATCCTCTGGTGTACAGTGTGCTGTCCTTGTGTGACACACAGCCCTCCCCAGGTGATATGTGTATTTATCTGCCTATCCCCTGGTGTACAGTGTGCTGCTCCTTGTGTGACACAGCCCTCCCCAGGTGATATGTGTATTTATCTGCCTATCCCCTGGTGTACAGTGTGCTGCTCCTTGTGTGACACACAGCCCTCCCCAGGTGATATGTGTATTTATCTGCCTATCCCCTGGTGTACAGTGTGCTGCTCCTTGTGTGACACAGCCCTCCCCAGGTGATATGTGTATTTATCTGCCTATCCCCTGGTGTACAGTGTGCTGCTCCTTGTGTGACACACAGCCCTCCCCAGGTGATATGTGTATTTATCTGCCTATCCTCTGGTGTACAGTGTGCTGTTCCTTGTGTGACACACAGCCCTCCCCAGGTGATATGTGTATTTATCTGCCTATCCCCTGGTGTACAGTGTGCTGCTCCTTGTGTGACACACAGCCCTCCCCAGGTGATGTGTGTATTTATCTGCCTATCCCCTGGTGTACAGTGTGCTGCTCCTTGTGTGACACAGCACTCTCAGGTGATATGTGTATTTATCTGCCTATCCCCTGGTGTACAGTGTGCTGCTCCTTGTGTGACACACAGCCCTCTCCCCAGGTGATATGTGTATTTATCTGCCTATCCCCTGGTGTACAGTGTGCTGCTCCTTGTGTGACACACAGCCCTCCCCAGGTGATATGTGTATTTATCTGCCTATCCCCTGGTGTACAGTGTGCTGCTCCTTGTGTGACACACAGCCCTCCCCAGGCTGATATGTGTATTTATCTGCCTATCCCCTGGTGTACAGTGTGCTGCTCCTTGTGTGAACACACAGCCCTCCCCAGGTGATATGTGTATTTATCTGCCTATCCCCTGGTGTACAGTGTGCTGCTCCTTGTGTGACACAGCCCTCCCCAGGTGATATGTGTATTTATCTGCCTATCCCCTGGTGTACAGTGTGCTGCTCCTTGTGTGACACACAGCCCTCCCCAGGTGATATGTGTATTTATCTGCCTATCCTCTGGTGTACAGTGTGCTGCTCCTTGTGTGACACACAGCCCTCCCCAGGTGATATGTGTATTTATCTGCCTATCCCCTGGTGTACAGTGTGCTGCTCCTTGTGTGACACACAGCCCTCCCCAGGTGATATGTGTATTTATCTGCCTATCCCCTGGTGTACAGTGTGCTGCTCCTTGTGTGACACAGCACCCCCAGGTGATATGTGTATTTATCTGCCTATCCCCTAGGTGTACAGTGTGCTGCTCCTTGTGTGACACACAGCCCTCCCCAGGTGATATGTGTATTTATCTGCCTATCCCCTGGTGTACAGTGTGCTGCTCCTTGTGTGACACACAGCCCTCCCCAGGTGATATGTGTATTTATCTGCCTATCCCCTGGTGTACAGTGTGCTGCTCCTTGTGTGACACACAGCCCTCCCCAGGTGATATGTGTATTTATCTGCCTATCCCCTGGTGTACAGTGTGCTGCTCCTTGTGTGACACAGCCCTCCCCAGGTGATATGTGTATTTATCTGCCTATCCCCTGGTGTACAGTGTGCTGCTCCTTGTGTGACACACAGCCCTCCCCAGGTGATATGTGTATTTATCTGCCTATCCCCTGGTGTACAGTGTGCTGCTCCTTGTGTGACACACAGCCCTCCCCAGGTGATATGTGTATTTATCTGCCTATCCCCTGGTGTACAGTGTGCTGCTCCTTGTGTGACACACAGCCCTCCCCAGGTGATATGTGTATTTATCTGCCTATCCCCTGGTGTACAGTGTGCTGCTCCTTGTGTGACACACAGCCCTCCCCAGGTGATATGTGTATTTATCTGCCTATCCCCTGGTGTACAGTGTGCTGCTCCTTGTGTGACACACAGCCCTCCCCAGGTGATATGTGTATTTATCTGCCTATCCTCTGGTGTACAGTGTGCTGCTCCTTGTGTGACACAGCCCTCCCCAGGTGATATGTGTATTTATCTGCCTATCCCCTGGTGTACAGTGTGCTGCTCCTTGTGTGACACACAGCCCTCCCCAGGTGATATGTGTATTTATCTGCCTATCCCCTGGTGTACAGTGTGCTGCTCCTTGTGTGACACACAGCCCTCCCCAGGTGATATGTGTATTTATCTGCCTATCCCCTGGTGTACAGTGTGCTGCTCCTTGTGTGACACACAGCCCTCCCCAGGTGATATGTGTATTTATCTGCATATCCCCTGGTGTACAGTGTGCTGCTCCTTGTGTGACACACAGCCCTCCCCAGGTGATATGTGTATTTATCTGCCTATCCCCTGGTGTACAGTGTGCTGCTCCTTGTGTGACACACAGCCCTCCCCAGGTGATATGTGTATTTATCTGCCTATCCCCTGGTGTACAGTGTGCTGCTCCTTGTGTCACACACAGCCCTCCCCAGGTGATATGTGTATTTATCTGCCTATCCCCTGGTGTACAGTGTGCTGCTCCTTGTGTGACACACAGCCCTCCCCAGGTGATATGTGTATTTATCTGCCTATCCCCTGGTGTACAGTGTGCTGCTCCTTGTGTGACACACAGCCCTCCCCAGGTGATATGTGTATTTATCTGCCTATCCCCTGGTGTACAGTGTGCTGCTCCTTGTGTGACACACAGCCCTCCCCAGGTGAAATGTGTATTTGTCTGCCTATCCTCTGATCTACAGTGAACTGCTCCTTGTGTGACACAGCCCTCCCCAGGTGATATGTGTATTTATCTGCCTATCCCCTGCTGTACAGTGTGCTGCTCCTTGTGTGACACACAGCCCTCCCCAGGTGATATGTGTATTTATCTGCCTATCCCCTGATCTACAGTGTGCTGCTCCTTGTGTGACACAGCCCTCCCCAGGTGATATGTGTATTTATCTGCCTATCCCCTGGTGTACAGTGTGCTGCTCCTTGTGTGACACAGCCCTCCCCAGGTGATATGTGTATTTATCTGCCTATCCCCTGGTGTACAGTGTGCTGCTCCTTGTGTGACACACAGCCCTCCCCAGGTGATATGTGTATTTATCTGCCTATCCCCTGGTGTACAGTGTGCTGCTCCTTGTGTGACACACAGCCCTCCCCAGGTGATATGTGTATTTATCTGCCTATCCCCTGGTGTACAGTGTGCTGTTCCTTGTGTGACACACAGCCCTCCCCAGGTGATATGTGTATTTATCTGCATATCCGCTGGTGTACAGTGTGCTGCTCCTTGTGTGACACAGCCCTCCCCAGGTGATATGTGTATTTATCTGCCTATCCCCTGGTGTACAGTGTGCTGCTCCTTGTGTGACACACAGCCCTCCCCAGGTGATATGTGTATTTATCTGCCTATCCCCTGGTGTACAGCGTGCTGCTCCTTGTGTGACACACAGCCCTCCCCAGGTGATATGTGTATTTATCTGCCTATCCCCTGGTGTACAGCGTGCTGTTCCTTGTGTGACACAGCCCTCCCCAGGTGATATGTGTATTTATCTGCTAATCCCCTGGTGTACAGTGTGCTGCTCCTTGTGTGACACAGCCCTCCCCAGGTGATATGTGTATTTATCTGCCTATCCCCTGGTGTACATTGTGCTGCTCCTTGTGTGACACAGCCCTCCCCAGGTGATATGTGTATTTATCTGCCTATCCTCTGGTGTACAGTGTGCTGCTCCTTGTGTGACACAGCCCTCCCCAGGTGATATGTGTATTTATCTGCCTATCCTCTGGTGTACAATGTGCTGCTCCTTGTGTGACACACAGCCCTCCCCAGGTGATATGTGTATTTATCTGCCTATCCCCTGGTGTACAGTGTGCTGCTCCTTGTGTGACACACAGCCCTCCCCAGGTGATATGTGTATTTATCTGCCTATCCCCTGGTGTACAGTGTGCTGCTCCTTGTGTGACACACAGCCCTCCCCAGGTGATATGTGTATTTATCTGCCTATCCCCTGGTGTACAGTGTGCTGCTCCTTGTGTGACACACAGCCCTCCCCAGGTGATATGTGTATTTATCTGCCTATCCCCTGGTGTACAGTGTGCTGCTCCTTGTGTGACACACAGCCCTCCCCAGGTGATATGTGTATTTATCTGCCTATCCCCTGGTGTACAGTGTGCTGCTCCTTGTGTGACACACAGCCCTCCCCAGTTGATATGTGTATTTATCTGCCTATCCCCTAGTGTACAGTGTGCTGCTCCTTGTGTGACACACAGCCCTCCCCAGGTGATATGTGTATTTATCTGCCTATCCCCTGGTGTACAGTGTGCTGCTCCTTGTGTGACACACAGCCCTCCCCAGGTGATATGTGTATTTATCTGCCTATCCCCTGGTGTACAGTGTGCTGCTCCTTGTGTGACACACAGCCCTCCCCAGGTGATATGTGTATTTATCTGCCTATCCCCTGGTGTACAGTGTGCTGCTCCTTGTGTGACACACAGCCCTCCCCAGGTGATATGTGTATTTATCTGCCTATCCCCTGGTGTACAGTGTGCTGCTCCTTGTGTGACACACAGCCCTCCCCAGGTGATATGTGTATTTATCTGCCTATCCTCTGGTGTACAGTGTGCTGCTCCTTGTGTGACACACAGCCCTCCCCAGGTGATATGTGTATTTATCTGCCAGTCCCCTGGTGTACAGTGTGCTGCTCCTTGTGTGACACACAGCCCTCCCCAGGTGATATGTGTATTTATCTGCTAATCCCCTGGTGTACAGTGTGCTGCTCCTTGTGTGACACAGCCCTCCCCAGGTGATATGTGTATTTATCTGCCTATCCCCTGGTGTACAGTGTGCTGCTCCTTGTGTGACACAGCCCTCCCCAGGTGATATGTGTATTTATCTGCCAGTCCCCTGGTGTACAGTGTGCTGCTCCTTGTGTGACACACAGCCCTCCCCAGGTGATATGTGTATTTATCTGCTTATCCCCTGGTGTACAGTGTGCTGCTCCTTGTGTGACACAGCCCTCCCCAGGTGATATGTGTATTTATCTGCCTATCCCCTGGTGTACAGTGTGCTGCTCCTTGTGTCACACACAGCCCTCCCCAGGTGATATGATGTATTTATCTGCCTATCCCCTGGTGTACAGTGTGCTGCTCCTTGTGTGACACACAGCCCTCCCCAGGTGATATGTGTATTTATCTGCCTATCCCCTGGTGTACAGTGTGCTGCTCCTTGTGTGACACACAGCCCCTCCCCCAGGTGATATGTGTATTTATCTGCCTATCCCCTGGTGTACAGTGTGCTGCTCCTTGTGTGACACACAGCCCTCCCCAGGTGATATGTGTATTTATCTGCCTATCCCCTGATGTACAGTGTGCTGCTCCTTGTGTGACACACAGCCCTCCCCAGGTGATATGTGTATTTATCTGCCTATCCCCTGGTGTACAGTGTGCTGCTCCTTGTGTGACACACAGCCCTCCCCAGGTGATATGTGTATTTATCTGCCTATCCCCTGGTGTACAGTGTGCTGCTCCTTGTGTGACACACAGCCCTCCCCAGGTGATATGTGTATTTATCTGCCTATCCCCTGGTGTACAGTGTGCTGCTCCTTGTGTGACACACAGCCCTCCCCAGGTGATATGTGTATTTATCTGCCTATCCCCTGGTGTACAGTGTGCTGCTCCTTGTGTGACACAGCCCTCCCCAGGTGATATGTGTATTTATCTGCCTATCCCCTGGTGTACAGTGTGCTGCTCCTTGTGTGACACACAGCCCTCCCCAGGTGATATGTGTATTTATCTGCCTATCCCCTGGTGTACAGTGTGCTGCTCCTTGTGTGACACACAGCCCTCCCCAGGTGATATGTGTATTTATCTGCCTATCCCCTGGTGTACAGTGTGCTGCTCCTTGTGTGACACACAGCCCTCCCCAGGTGATATGTGTATTTATCTGCCTATCCGCTGGTGTACAGTGTGCTGCTCCTTGTGTGACACACAGCCCTCCCCAGGTGATATGTGTATTTGTCTGCCTATCCCCTGGTGTACAGTGTGCTGCTCCTTGTGTGACACAGCCCTCCCCAGGTGATATGTGTATGTATCTGCCTATCCCCTGGTGTACAGTGTGCTGCTCCTTGTGTGACACACAGCCCTCCCAGGTGATATGTGTATTTATCTGCCTATCCGCTGGTGTACAGTGTGCTGCTCCTTGTGTGACACACAGCCCTCCCCAGGTGATATGTGTATTTATCTGCCTATCCCCTGGTGTACAGTGTGCTGCTCCTTGTGTGACACAGCCCTCCCCAGGTGATATGTGTATTTATCTGCCTATCCCCTGGTGTACAGTGTGCTGCTCCTTGTGTAACACACAGCCCTCCCCAGGTGATATGTGTATTTATCTGCCTATCCTCTGGTGTACAGTGTGCTGCTCCTTGTGTGACACACAGCCCTCCCCAGGTGATATG
This sequence comes from Bombina bombina, assembly GCF_027579735.1. Classification (NCBI taxonomy): domain Eukaryota; kingdom Metazoa; phylum Chordata; class Amphibia; order Anura; family Bombinatoridae; genus Bombina; species Bombina bombina. The sequence continues at coordinate 220,015,547 of NC_069508.1, forward strand.
TGTATTTATCTGCCTATCCCCTGGTGTACAGTGTGCTGCTCCTTGTGTGACACACAGCCCTCCCCAGGTGATATGTGTATTTATCTGCCTATCCCCTGGTGTACAGTGTGCTGCTCCTTGTGTGACACACAGCCCTCCCCAGGTGATATGTGTATTTATCTGCCTATCCCCTGGTGTACAGTGTGCTGCTCCTTGTGTGACACACAGCCCTCCCCAGGTGATATGTGTATTTATCTGCCTATCCCCTGGTGTACAGTGTGCTGCTCCTTGTGTGACACACAGCCCTCCCCAGGTGATATGTGTATTTATCTGCCTATCCCCTGGTGTACAGTGTGCTGCTCCTTGTGTGACACACAGCCCTCCCCAGGTGATATGTGTATTTATCTGCCTATCCCCTGGTGTACAGTGTGCTGCTCCTTGTGTGACACACAGCCCTCCCCAGGTGATATGTGTATTTATCTGCCTATCCCCTGGTGTACAGTGTGCTGCTCCTTGTGTGACACACAGCCCTCCCCAGGTGATATGTGTATTTATCTGCCTATCCCCTGGTGTACAGTGTGCTGCTCCTTGTGTGACACACAGCCCTCCCCAGGTGATATGTGTATTTATCTGCCTATCCCCTGGTGTACAGTGTGCTGCTCCTTGTGTGACACACAGCCCTCCCCAGGTGATATGTGTATTTATCTGCCTATCCCCTGGTGTACAGTGTGCTGCTCCTTGTGTGACACACAGCCCTCCCCAGGTGATATGTGTATTTATCTGCCTATCCCCTGGTGTACAGTGTGCTGCTCCTTGTGTGACACACAGCCCTCCCCAGGTGATGTGTGTATTTATCTGCCTATCCCCTGGTGTACAGTGTGCTGCTCCTTGTGTGACACACAGCCCTCCCCAGGTGATATGTGTATTTATCTGCCTATCCCCTGGTGTACAGTGTGCTGCTCCTTGTGTGACACACAGCCCTCCCCAGGTGATATGTGTATTTATCTGCCTATCCCCTGGTGTACAGTGTGCTGCTCCTTGTGTGACACACAGCCCTCCCCAGGTGATATGTGTATTTATCTGCCTATCCCCTGGTGTACAGTGTGCTGCTCCTTGTGTGACACACAGCCCTCCCCAGGTGATATGTGTATTTATCTGCCTATCCCCTGGTGTACAGTGTGCTGCTCCTTGTGTGACACACAGCCCTCCCCAGGTGATATGTGTATTTATCTGCCAGTCCCCTGGTGTACAGTGTGCTGCTCCTTGTGTGACACACAGCCCTCCCCAGGTGATATGTGTATTTATCTGCCTATCCCCTGGTGTACAGTGTGCTGCTCCTTGTGTGACACACAGCCCTCCCCAGGTGATATGTGTATTTATCTGCCTATCCTCTGGTGTACAGTGTGCTGCTCCTTGTGTGACACACAGCCCTCCCCAGGTGATATGTGTATTTATCTGCCTATCCCCTGGTGTACAGTGAGATGCTCCTTGTGTGACACACAGCACTCCCCAGGTGATATGTGTATTTATCTGCCTATCCCCTGGTGTACAGTGTGCTGCTCCTTGTGTGACACACAGCCCTCCCCAGGTGATATGTGTATTTATCTGCCTATCCGCTGGTGTACAGTGTGCTGCTCCTTGTGTGACACACAGCCCTCCCCAGGTGATATATGTATTTATCTGCCAGTCCCCTGGTGTACAGTGTGCTGCTCCTTGTGTGACACAACCCTCCCCAGGTGATATGTGTATTTATCTGCCAGTCCCCTGGTGTACAGTGTGCTGCTCCTTGTGTGACACACAGCCCTCCCCAGGTGATGTGTGTATTTATCTGCCTATCCCCTGGTGTACAGTGTGCTGCTCCTTGTGTGACACACAGCCCTCCCCAGGTGATATGTGTATTTATCTGCCTATCCCCTGATCTACAGTGTGCTGCTCCTTGTGTGACACAGCCCTCCCCAGGTGATATGTGTATTTATCTGCCTATCCCCTGGTGTACAGTGTGCTGCTCCTTGTGTGACACACAGCCCTCCCCAGGTGATATGTGTATTTATCTGCCTATCCCCTGGTGTACAGTGTGCTGCTCCTTGTGTAACACACAGCCCTCCCCAGGTGATATGTGTATTTATCTGCCTATCCCCTGGTGTACAGTGTGCTGCTCCTTGTGTGACACAGCCCTCCCCAGGTGATATGTGTATTTATCTGCCTATCCCCTGGTGTACAGTGTGCTGCTCCTTGTGTGACACACAGCCCTCCCCACGTGATATATGTATTTATCTGCCAGTCCCCTGGTGTACAGTGTGCTGCTCCTTGTGTGACACACAGCCCTCCCCAGGTGATATGTGTATTTATCTGCCTATCCCCTGGTGTACAGTGAGATGCTCCTTGTGTGACACACAGCCCTCCCCAGGTGATATGTGTATTTATCTGCCTATCCCCTGGTGTACAGTGTGCTGCTCCTTGTGTGATACACAGCCCTCCCCAGGCGATATGTGTATTTATCTGCCAGTCCCCTGGTGTACAGTGTGCTGCTCCTTGTGTGACACACAGCCCTCTCCCCAGGTGATATGTGTATTTATCTGCCTATCCCCTGGTGTACAGTGTGCTGCTCCTTGTGTGACACACAGCCCTCCCCAGGTGATATGTGTATTTATCTGCCTATCCCCTGGTGTACAGTGTGCTGCTCCTTGTGTGACACACAGCCCTCCCCAGGTGATATGTGTATTTATCTGCCTATCCCCTGGTGTACAGTGTGCTGCTCCTTGTGTGACACACAGCACTCCCCAGGTGATATGTGTATTTATCTGCCTATCCCCTGGTGTACAGTGTGCTGCTCCTTGTGTGACACACAGCCCTCCCCATGTGATATGTGTATTTATCTGCCTATCCCCTGGTGTACAGTGTGCTGCTCCTTGTGTGATACACAGCCCTCCCCAGGTGATATGTGTATTTATCTGCCTATCCCCTGGTGTACAGTGTGCTGCTCCTTGTGTGACACAGCCCTCCCCAGGCGATATGTGTATTTATCTGCCTATCCCCTGGTGTACAGTGTGCTGCTCCTTGTGTGACACAGCCCTCCCCAGGTGATATGTATTTATCTGCCTATCCCCTGGTGTACAGTGTGCTGCTCCTTGTGTGACACACAGCCCTCCCCAGGTGATATGTGTATTTATCTGCCAGTCCCCTGGTGTACAGTGTGCTGCTCCTTGTGTGACACACAGCCCTCCCCAGGTGATATGTGTATTTATCTGCCTATCCCCTGGTGTACAGTGTGCTGCTCCTTGTGTGACACACAGCCCTCCCCAGGTGATATATGTATTTATCTGCCTATCCTCTGGTGTACAGTGTGCTGCTCCTTGTGTGACACACAGCCCTCCCCAGGTGATATGTGTATTTATCTGCCTATCCCCTGGTGTACAGTGAGATGCTCCTTGTGTGACACACAGCACTCCCCAGGTGATATGTGTATTTATCTGCCTATCCCCTGGTGTACAGTGTGCTGCTCCTTGTGTGACACACAGCCCTCCCCAGGTGATATGTGTATTTATCTGCCTATCCGCTGGTGTACAGTGTGCTGCTCCTTGTGTGACACACAGCCCTCCCCAGGTGATATATGTATTTATCTGCCTATCCCCTGGTGTACAGTGTGCTGCTCCTTGTGTGACACACAGCCCTCCCCAGGTGATATATGTATTTATCTGCCAGTCCCCTGGTGTACAGTGTGCTGCTCCTTGTGTGACACAACCCTCCCCAGGTGATATGTGTATTTATCTGCCAGTCCCCTGGTGTACAGTGTGCTGCTCCTTGTGTGACACACAGCCCTCCCCAGGTGATGTGTGTATTTATCTGCCTATCCCCTGTTGTACAGTGTGCTGCTCCTTGTGTGACACACAGCCCTCCCCAGGTGATATGTGTATTTATCTGCCTATCCCCTGATCTACAGTGTGCTGCTCCTTGTGTGACACAGCCCTCCCCAGGTGATATGTGTATTTATCTGCCTATCCCCTGGTGTACAGTGTGCTGCTCCTTGTGTGACACACAGCCCTCCCCAGGTGATATGTGTATTTATCTGCCTATCCCCTGGTGTACAGTGTGCTGCTCCTTGTGTAACACACAGCCCTCCCCAGGTGATATGTGTATTTATCTGCCTATCCCCTGGTGTACAGTGTGCTGCTCCTTGTGTGACACAGCCCTCCCCAGGTGATATGTGTATTTATCTGCCTATCCCCTGGTGTACAGTGTGCTGCTCCTTGTGTGACACACAGCCCTCCCCAGGTGATATATGTATTTATCTGCCAGTCCCCTGGTGTACAGTGTGCTGCTCCTTGTGTGACACACAGCCCTCCCCAGGTGATATGTGTATTTATCTGCCTATCCCCTGGTGTACAGTGAGATGCTCCTTGTGTGACACACAGCCCTCCCCAGGTGATATGTGTATTTATCTGCCTATCCCCTGGTGTACAGTGTGCTGCTCCTTGTGTGATACACAGCCCTCCCCAGGCGATATGTGTATTTATCTGCCAGTCCCCTGGTGTACAGTGTGCTGCTCCTTGTGTGACACACAGCCCTCTCCCCAGGTGATATGTGTATTTATCTGCCTATCCCCTGGTGTACAGTGTGCTGCTCCTTGTGTGACACACAGCCCTCCCCAGGTGATATGTGTATTTATCTGCCTATCCCCTGGTGTACAGTGTGCTGCTCCTTGTGTGACACACAGCCCTCCCCAGGTGATATGTGTATTTATCTGCCTATCCCCTGGTGTACAGTGTGCTGCTCCTTGTGTGACACACAGCACTCCCCAGGTGATATGTGTATTTATCTGCCTATCCCCTGGTGTACAGTGTGCTGCTCCTTGTGTGACACACAGCCCTCCCCATGTGATATGTGTATTTATCTGCCTATCCCCTGGTGTACAGTGTGCTGCTCCTTGTGTGATACACAGCCCTCCCCAGGTGATATGTGTATTTATCTGCCTATCCCCTGGTGTACAGCGTGCTGCTCCTTGTGTGACACACAGCCCTCCCCAGGTGATATGTGTATTTATCTGCCTATCCCCTGGTGTACAGTGTGCTGCTCCTTGTGTGACACACAGCCCTCCCCAGGTGATATGTGTATTTATCTGCCTATCCCCCGGTGTACAGTGTGCTGCTCCTTGTGTGACACAGCCCTCCCCAGGTGATATGTGTATTTATCTGCCTATCCCCTGGTGTACAGTGTGCTGCTCCTTGTGTGACACACAGCCCTCCCCAGGTGATATGTGTATTTATCTGCCTATCCCCTGGTGTACAGTGTGCTGCTCCTTGTGTGACACAGCCCTCCCCAGGTGATATGTGTATTTATCTGCCTATCCCCTGGTGTACAGTGTGCTGCTCCTTGTGTGACACAGCCCTCCCCAGGTGATATGTGTATTTATCTGCCTATCCCCTGGTGTACAGTGTGCTGCTCCTTGTGTGACACACAGCCCTCCCCAGGTGATATGTGTATTTATCTGCCTATCCCCTGGTGTACAGTGTGCTGCTCCTTGTGTGACACAGCCCTCCCCAGGTGATATGTGTATTTATCTGCCTATCCCCTGGTGTACAGTGTGCTGCTCCTTGTGTGACACAGCCCTCCCCAGGTGATATATGTATTTATCTGCCTATCCCCTGGTGTACAGTGTGCTGCTCCTTGTGTGATACACAGCCCTCCCCAGGTGATATGTGTATTTATCTGCCTATCCCCTGGTGTACAGTGTGCTGCTCCTTGTGTGACACAGCCCTCCCCATGTGATATGTGTATTTATCTGCCTATCCCCTGGTGTACAGTGTGCTGCTCCTTGTGTGACACACAGCCCTCCCCAGGTGATATGTGTATTTATCTGCCTATCCCCTGGTGTACAGTGTGCTGCTCCTTGTGTGACACACAGCCCTCCCCAGGTGATATGTGTATTTATCTGCCTATCCGCTGGTGTACAGTGTGCTGCTCCTTGTGTGACACACAGCCCTCCCCAGGTGATATGTGTATTTATCTGCCTATCCCCTGGTGTACAGTGTGCTGCTCCTTGTGTGACACAGCCCTCCCCAGGTGATATATGTATTTATCTGCCTATCCCCTGGTGTACAGTGTGCTGCTCCTTGTGTGACACACAGCCCTCCCCAGGTGATATATGTATTTATCTGCCTATCCCCTGGTGTACAGTGTGCTGCTCCTTGTGTGACACAGCCCTCCCCAGGTGATATGTGTATTTATCTGCCTATCCCCTGGTGTACAGTGTGCTGCTCCTTGTGTGACACAGCCCTCCCCAGGTGATATGTGTATGTATCTGCCTATCCCCTGGTGTACAGTGTGCTGCTCCTTGTGTGACACACAGCCCTCCCCATGTGATATGTGTATTTATCTGCCTATCCCCTGGTGTACAGTGTGCTGCTCCTTGTGTGACACAGCCCTCCCCAGGTGATATATGTATTTATCTGCCTATCCCCTGGTGTACAGTGTGCTGCTCCTTGTGTGACACACAGCCCTCCCCAGGTGATATATGTATTTATCTGCCTATCCCCTGGTGTACAGTGTGCTTCTCCTTGTGGGACACACAGCCCTCCCCAGGTGATATGTGTATTTATCTGCCAGTCCCCTGGTCTGCAGTGTGCTGCTCCTTGTGTGACTGTCAGGGATTTTCCCCTGTTGTGTTTGCTATGTGCTGCTGGCAGCCATTTTACTCACCTCTCTTCCTGACTTTGGTGCATTGTGGGGGGTGCTGCTTATTTCCTGCACTTCCTTTTATGGCCAGACTGTTGTGCATCATCCATGTGAGACAGGATGCAGTCTCAGAATTGTGATGTCATCACTTATTATTTAAAGGGCCTCTGTTCGGTATGCTTTGCCCTTGCGTTGTCTCAGACCTGTTTGTGAGAGTTCCTGTGTATTACCTGGCTGCCTGACGTCCTTCCTGGTTCGTGATCCCTGGCTTGTTCCTGTTTTCCTTGTTCCTGATTCCGGCTCGTCTGACTACTCGCTTTGGCTTCTGACTCGGCTCGTCTGACTACCAGCTCTGGTTTTGACTCCTGGCTTGTTATTTTACTTGTGGACTTTTTTTTTTTTTTTTTAAATTTTATTTATATCCAACACTGTATACAGGATCACAAAACAGTACACGTAATTGCGCCACGCAGGGCTTAGTATCATACATTGAGTGAAAAGGGTGGAAAAACAGGCACATTTTAGTGAGTATAGACATAAAGATAAGTCCTGTTGGTATGCTTTCCTTGTACAGTACTAAGAAATCAATAATTTTCACTCGAGAGGTATTTGTACACAGAATTGGGATTTTTCTGTTTTTTCTAACATAACTGAACTAAACAACAATAAACAGAAACATAGACAAAACAAAACCAAAATAAAACGTGACAAAAAGGCTTTAGCCCTGCTAGCTGAGTGGATGTTATCCTAATTTAAATGTAGAGATTGTGTGCTCAGTCTAGACGCTGTATAAGGTTAAATATATAATGGAATACAATCAAGCAGATGGGATATTTGAGTGTGTGTTATGCAGAATTATCAAAGGAGTTAGCACAGTAGTGGGCCAAAGAGCGGTATCCAATGTTGTCAACCTTCTTGTCATCGCATTAACAAGTGCGGTTATAGTGATAAGATGATGGCGTGGCTTGCAAGCTATCTCAGCAAGGGCAGAACAAAATCAAAGTAAAACAACAAAGACATAGACAGACATGACCAATAACAAAATAACCATAACAGCGGTCACGATAGTTTTGCAGGTCTTACAAACGGTGCCAACCCCTCAGACAGTTAAGTTAGTAGTTGACCAGTGTAGGTATAGTGGTAGGATGGTGGCGTAACTTGAAAGCTATCTCAGCGAGGGCAAAATCAAAACATAACAAAACTGAACGACAAAGACAAACATAACAAATGACCAAACAACCTTAACACACAACCAAACAGTGAAACAGAGCAGCATTGTCCTCATAACCCTCCTCACCCTTGTTGCCAATCAGGGGATAGAATCCTATTAGATCTGCAGTATAGTTGTGGTTTAGTGGCCCCTTCTCAGGGTACTGACTAATTACAGCGACCTCCCAGACTGTTACACAAAACATAAAACACAAGCAGTCAAGCAGACAGGGGATAGCCAAATCTACCAGAACTGATACAAAACCTGAGTTTTTGGCTAAAGGGGAAGGAACCAGGGGGTTTCAAGTTTCATAACTCTAATCAAGCAGGTATATAAAATTAGAACAACACCAACAAATCAAAAAAATAAGCCATTATGAATAATGTAACTGCCGTGATGCTACCTGTCCGTCCGCAATGACAATTAATTCTTGGTAGATATAATTAGGATATGGGCAGGCTGCTTAGTGTGGTTTCTACTGGGTAGATAGCAGAGTTATAACATTAAAGTGATAAGAACACATACACATTTCTTTCTCATAGCAATCATGAGCTAGGTAAGTTAAGCTAACAGCATACATCAAAGGAAAGGGAGGGAGAAAAAAGAAAGAAAAGGAAAAAACAAAAATCTAAAACAAATATGTAAAATCAGGCAGTCTGGCATGTTCAACTTATATGTAAAGTCCATTGAGTATGCATATTTAATTATAAAGATAAGCAGCATTGGAGTTTTATAGCAGCATTCATATTCACTGAAATTAAATGATATTAGCATTATGCATCGCTACATATGAATCTCCTTGTTTGAGGTAGCGGGGTTTGATTATGCTGAGACAGAGGAAAGGTTTATTGTTTAGCCAATACCCCTAGCAAAATGGATCTTACACTGCTTCCAACAGCGGGGTATCTTGCGGATACCATAACGGAGTGATTTCAGCCAGTCCATATCGTGTTTCCCCTTTGTGAGTCTCCCCTCCAGTTGAACAGATCTGTGCAGCGGGGATTTGATGGCAACGTGTGCCGGCATTATTTTAACAATATCTACCTCTTGTAAGGCCCCATATACAATGAGACACAAGTGTAAGGAGCTGAGAGATACATCCTCCGCCATTGCTGAGTTGAAAGTGATGTTGGCGACTCTTTCTGGATCATATTGTGCAGGAGTGCTAGGCCACATGTCCGCTTGTTTTAGACATGGAGGGAGCAAGACAAGGTCCGTCTCTGGAACTGCCCACAGAAAGTGCCATCGCGGTCTGTGGGTATGTAGTGTGTCCCAGTCCGGCAGAATAGAGGCATGATCTTCATTCCCTTCCATAGCCTTATCGTGTACACAGTTCTCCCCGTTGTTAATGTGCAGTGTCAGGGAAGGTTCCCCCGGTGCCGCTGCATTCTGCTCAGTATAATACAGCGCGGGGTCGATTTTCTCCACTGAGTTTCTTCCGTCTTCTAGTGCGATTTTCGCTCTTTCTGCAATGGTGTTATCACAGGGGGTAGATGTGGGGGGGAACTCACAATCGAAACCAGTACAGTCATAACTAGTTTCGGGCACGCAAGAAGCGTCATCTTTAACAAGCAAACCCTTAGAAGACCGGGCTTCCAGTATTAAGTTCTCAAGTGAGTGTTGTAGCCCATCAAGTAGTGGTAGAAGTAGTAGGGTTAGGTCATTAAGACTGCGCGCCATCTTGGTAGTGTGCTGCTTTACAGATTAACCGCCAAACTGCTTCAAACTTGTTAATTGACTTCACGGAGGCCAGACGTTGGAATGTCTGATCCACAAAAGTTTCCGGGCACCTAAACTGCCAAGGAGGATAGGATGGCGTAGAGTGTAGCCACAGCTATGCTCAAAAAAGTAGAGAATTTACTTGGAGCTCTGTCTTTCAGTGGCCATCTTGCAGCACCGCCAACCGGAAGTCCTACTTGTGGACTTTTTATTATTTTTTGCTATTAATAAAGGTGTGATTATTTTTGCACTTCTCGTCTCAGTCTGATTCCTGGCACCCTGACATTACGCAAAGGCCATGAATCCTGATGATGCTAATAATCCACCTTTACCTGCCATCATTTCCCGGATGGATGAACAGGATCACCACTTGAATCAATTTGCACTAGCCCTGCAAACCCTGCTGACTCGCACTGCACATTTGGACCAAAGTGTCCCGCAAGTTATGGCTGCTCCTGTTTCTGCTGCTGCACCTATAAGCAAGCAAGCAAAAATAAGCAAGTTAACAAAAGTAATAACACTGGGAGAAGTCAGCATATCCCTAAAATAAATGATGACCTGAAAGAACATCCTAAGTCTATTCTGAAAAATAAACAAAAAAGAAAAGTAGTATTCAGCAATGATGGAGAGTCCACTGATTCAGATGCTACATCCAGGGGTACTGGGATTCCTTCTTCTCTCTCCTCTTCCCCCTCCCCTTCTTCTTCTTCTGTTTTTTTACAGGAAACTGTGGTGGACGAACCAGAGGAGTTCCAACGGACAAGCTGATCAAAGACAAGAAAAGTCACTCAAAAAGAGAAAGGAGCAGAAGATGGAGAAGCAAAAGGACAAGAAAAGAACAAAAAGAAGAAGTGAGGCCTTTAATAGAGTTATCACCAGAAGAGACCTCTGCTGTACCCTCTAATGATCTAAGTGTGGTCAATATTTCGGATTATCCTTTAACCAAAGAAGAGAACAAAGTCTTATCAAAAGGACTTGGGTTTGCACCCACTAACAAGTTTTCAAGTTTTAATACACTGTTAGATGTGAACAAATTTGTACGTAAATTGTCTCTTAAAAGTTTTTTTGCACAATATAGGACTAATGACACACCTATTACCAAAAATGTAGTCAATGTTAAACATAATTCTAATATCTCTCATTTAGCATTTCAGGATGCGTGTGCTCTAACTACACTAGAAGATTTGTATTTAGATAATCATAATAACCAAGATTCTAATATAAATCGTATAAATCATGTGCCCCGACCTCCTAAACATCACTCTGATTTTTATCCAAAGAACTTCAGAGGCCCTTTGGTAAATGCTTTCCAAAAAGCAGTTCAGGCTGATATATTACAGCTAGCAAACAATATTGGCAACAATGCTGCCTCCACTAATCTTACGTATAAAGAAAGACAAGCCATTAAGTCTTTAACTGATAATGATAATATTGTTATACGCAATTCTGATAAGGGAGGCAGCATTGTAGTCATGAACAAGACCAGCTACTTCAATGAAGCTTACAGACAGCTGTCTGACACAGGTACATACCGATTACTGAACAACAATCCTACTAACATTTTCAAAAACAGCCTAAAACAACTTATAGCAGATGGCATCACCTTAGGAGTTTTTAAAGAACAGGATATTAATTCCTTGGTACCTGAAAACCCAATATGCCCAGTGTTCCACCATGTACCTAAGATACATAAGAGTTTAGATTCCCCTCCGGGTAGACCCATAGTGGCCGGTATTGGATCTTTATTTGAACCATTAGGAGAATGGTTAGATTCTATTCTACAGCCCATTGCCACTTCTCAACTAAGTTATTTTAGGGATAGTTCACACCTTCTAAATACGTTAGATGATATCAACTGGCAACCTGATTTTTCTTGGCTTGTTATAGATATTACTTCCCTATACACTTCTATCCCCCAAAATTTGGGCATCCAGGCCGTAGAGTTCTTTTTACATAGGGATTCTGACTTAGATTCCCCTACAATTGAATATGTTTGTGAAGTACTAAGGTTTCTCTTGTCACATAATTATTTTTTATTTGACAGTCAATATTACTTACAAACCTGTGGTACCGCCATTGGGGCTAAGTATGCGCCCTCTTTTGCCAACATCTTTGTCGCCTGGTGGGAGTTACTCTATGTCTATACCCCAGTGAACCCTTGGTGTGAAGACATAGAATTACTAGTACGTTACATAGATGACCTTCTTTTCATAATCAAAAAACCAATTGATGATACATTGTTCTGTGAATTCATTGATTTTTGTAACAACAATGAGCTGGGTCTAAAATTTACTGGAGTACATAGTAGAGTAAGTGTCAACTACTTGGATTTAACCCTCCAAATTATTGACAACCATATAGTGACCAAAACGTTCAGGAAAATAACAGCTGGTAATACCATCCTTCATGCCACCTCTCAACATCCACAACACTTTATTGAATCTATACCCAAATCACAATTTATTAGACTCAGACGCAATACCAAATCTGACAAGATCTATGATCAGCAATCCATAGAACTTAGAAATAGATTAACTAAAAGAGGGTATAAGTTTCATAAGCTAGAAAAATGTAGAAAATCGGTTAGTACCTATCACCAAGATGCCCTTCATACAAGTCCAAGAGAAGATAGCTTTGATGACTCGATAGTGTTTACTACCGAATTCAGCCAACAATACCAAGAAATAGTAGACATTCTCAAGAAGCACTTACCAATACTGGCCACAGATGATGTACTTAGTCAATACATCCATAAATATAAATTTGTCCCTAAAAAATCCAAGACATTGGGGCAAATACTGTCTCCTAGTATGGTTAAGAATAACTCCCAAGATATGCCAAAAAATTGGTTATCCAAAAAAGGTACCTACAAATGTGGGGCCAAAATTTGCTATGCTTGTCCTAACATTTTACAGGGTGATACTTTTCGCTGCACCGCAGACAATAACAACTACAATATTGACTTTTATGCCAATTGTTCCACCCAATATGTAGTTTATCTACTTACATGTAAACTTTGTTTCTGCCAGTATGTAGGCATGACATCACGTCATGTCAGAACCAGATTCAATGAACACATTAGGGATACTAAGAATTATGACTCTGATTCAGCAGTTGCAAATCATTTTAATTATGTCCATTATTCAAATAAAGCAGACCTGTCATTACAAATCATAGATATAGCCACAGTTCCCCCAAGAGGAGGTAATAAATCCAAAATTCTAGAGAAGAAGGAATTATACTGGATTTTAAAACTCAAAACATGCCATCCAACTGGCATGAACAGGGAATGTGATGTTAGTTATTTTATTGACAATTAAGTATAACTAATTTATGAGATCATGAATGAGTGGTATCTTTGGTCAGCACCTTTTCACTTGTTTAAAATTGTGATTTATAAAGGTATTGATGAGAGTTTAGCATTATCTGTTTGTTTTTTAGCTAGTTCAGCTTGTCTCCACAGGAGTGTTTCTCCTGTTACTTACCATACAAAAAATACAACAAATAATGCTAAAAAATAATATATATATATAGTAATAAAAAATAAAAAAATTCAGTCACCTACAATGCAGTTTTCTCATTTTATATTTCCCAATGTTATTTGATGTATTCTCTTATATTTAGCTTTACTGTCTGTGTACTTTGTAACCTTGTTAATTATTAGTATTTACAATTATCCTGTGCTCACTCAGAACTATCTATGTTTTTAACCAGTTTTTATTTGGCTGCTGAGGGGTTAATCTTTTTCTGTTCAGCCTATAAATTGCTAAGGTTGTAACATAGACAACAGTCTATGAGTAAGTGCCACTAAGGGGCGCGAAACGTGTACGACCTTTGTTCGTTCTGTTCCCCTTGCCTGTCAGTCTGTTTTTTAATCTTAGCCAAGTGCTAAAATAAAGTTTTGGTATTTTTTAACTTTTTTTGCCTGTGGGTCTGCTTAGTAGTGCCTGCCACCTCCTCTTCATGTGCATTGCACCTATTCCTACCAGGAGCATGTCCGGTTCTGCATCTCTACCTCAGCGATATGGAGGCGATCCTATTCAGTGCAGAGGGTTTTTGACCCAGGTGGGCATTTACTTTGAGATGTTACCTCAGGCGTTTCCCTCTGACAGAGCTAAGGTGGGATTTCTCATCTCGTTACTCTCTGACACAGCTCTTGCCTGGGCTAATCCCTAGTGAGAGACTAATAAACTTGTGATTTCAAATTACCCTGAATCTGTGGCCTCCTTTCGAAGGGTAATTTATGATCCGGCTCGCTCCTCCTCTAATGCTAAACGACTCATGTCCATTCAGCAAGGTACAAGATCTGTTGCTCAGTATGCTATTGAGTTCCGTACGCTTGCCGCAGAGGTAGGTTGGAACAATGAAGCCCTTGTTGCTTCTTTCATGGGCTCTCTGATGCGATTAAAGACGAAGTTGCTGCCAGAGATTTACCAGAGGATCTCGAGGCATTGGTGTCTTTTTTTTTTTTTTTTTTTTTTTAATATTTTTTTATTGAGGTTTTGCATAAAAAAACATAAAACATAGTACGCCTTTTGATAACAAGAAAAGATACAAACAGAGTTGAGCGAAACATTTCAGCCGTTATGAAATACATTATAGGTAGGCTGGGGCAACCTCGATTTTGTAATAAAATAGCATAAGGAACTGACCAATTGAGAACATAGATTTAGGCCAAAGGCCCAGAAATATAAAAGATGACTAATGATCAGGTGAGCAGCTCTTTAGGAGCTTCAAGAAGAGATACAATAAGGGGGGGGGGGGGAGTTTCAGCGGGTAAGCACCGCTATGTAAATGAGGGAGAGGCGGAGCCATATATATAAAGGCAATTTAAGGAACTTAGCTGGATTCAATTTATTAAACCTAAATTAAAGGGGACTAGGTAGAATAGTAAATAGTTAAACTAGAATAGTAGTACATACAATTCTCTTGTAAGGGGAGTGATCCATTATAGCATCTAGGAAGGGATAATAGCTATGAAATACAGATGATCATATAAGAACACATTATATATGTGATAGATAACATAACCGGTAAGGAGGTAAAGCAACTTATAAAATCCCTTTAACAGTAGGTCATCAAGAGTAGTAGAAGTTTTACCATATCAGGAGGATATTCAGGGATATTTCAGTATGTCCAAACATCAAAAAGCATTTAAAACTAGTTTAGCATCTACTGCATTTCTAGCTAAATTAGTTAATCCGACATTTATGGCCTTAATCTAGTATATGCATAAGCCCAAATTGTAGGTAAATTAGGGGATTCAGAGCAATATAGTCATATAGGTTCAATCTCATATATGTATTCACTTATATACAATCAACAAACAGGAGCACAAGTTAACAGTGCAGAATGTAGAGTATGCAATAGCAATTGTACATTGAGCAAAGAACCTGAAAGGTGTGATAGGATTGAGTAAATTGTAAGATCCTATAGGGCTGCAGGAGAAGCCTAACTGACATTGTGTGCAGAGTTATAGATATCAAGCAATATGCGGTAAGTTAGTCTAAACATTGACATCATAAGTGACATGTTTTATCAGGTAGCATAGAGGCAATCAAAGTTAAACAAACATAACTTGGACTAGTTACTATACTGTAGATGCCTCAGCTAATACATGTTAGTCACTGAAGTGGTGTTCTCATCTCTGTACACACTTTAGCAACAGTTATGAATAGCAGAAGAATGTCATTAGCTTGCAATCTTAGCAAAGGAGAACCAACTTATAAACAAAATTATCAGCAGGCAACATACAAAAATCATTTAGTAAACATCTCTGCAAACGTTAACCTGACTACTACAAGCCATTTTCTTAACCTATTCCCGCTCTCAAAAACAAGTGCTGATTGTGTAGGTGTAAAAGTGTATATCTTCTGCTGATAACTACAGTCCGGAGAAGTTTCAGGTGGACATTCTGTATCCTACTTGGCTTAGTTTATAGTTCATGGCTCACAGCTAGGACAAAGTTAGAAAATTAACTGACCAGGGCAGATCAGGAAAGCGCTGACACGATTCCAAGTACAGCACTACAGTTTGTCTCCACATTAACCTATGCCCAATCGCAGTTTGAGATATAAAAGCTGAGGTCCAGACTTGCTCCCAGTGAGTGTATGCGGGAAAATGGCCAAGGTCACTGTGTCTCCAAGCTTTATTTCTGCTAATGATCGCCTGGGCAGCTTTATGGAAGGATCCCTTGCGTCCCACTCTGAGGTTTTTCTGCGGCTCCCTCTTGGGAAAGAGACCGCAAAGAAAGATATAAAGAGGCCGTGGACCCCCCGCCTCCCTCCCCGGAGGCTCGACTATTGTCCCCACAGCCGCCAGCGAGGCTAGCAGTAGACACCGCTCTTCAGTAGTTGAAAGGTGCTTCTTGGGGCCCAGAGGCTGACGTAGCGAGCGCTGCATATCTGTGATTTGGAGGAATCCCTCTAGTCCCGGCATAACGGTCCTTATATGGAGCGTGTTGGTGTCAGGCCGTTGCTTGTATTGCCAGGTAATACTGTAGTCGAATCCCATCTGGGCTGCTTTGCTTGCGGTGGCTCAGAGGGAAATTGAGTAGGCAGCAAATTTTCTGTTCGGCCAGCCACGTGGGTGTCATACCTGGATAAGCGAGCAACGCCATCTTGGCCGCGTAGTTCCTCAATGTCGGATCTTAAGCTGCAGAAATGGGTATCGGCTTTGTCAAGAAGGTCCCTCAGAATAGAAGCGAGGTGTATGGAAGATTCCTCCATCCCATAGGCTTGATAAATAAAATATAAAGATTTCTAAAACAGCATATAGAAAGGCTTTAGTGACCAGGTTTCATTGCCTCCTCACCGGTCTTACGATTGTGCCATAGACCTGCAACCCGGAGCCATTCCTCCTCGGGGCCGGGTGTACCCTCTGTCTGTTGCAGAGAATTGTGCTATGGAGGAGTATGTTGCTGATGCTCTGTCGCGGGGAATCATCCGCAAATCCTGCTCTCCTGCAGGGGCTGGCTTCTTCTTTGTGAAGAAAAAGAGTGGCGAGTTAAGACCATGTATCGATTATAGGGGTCTTAATCGTCTTACCATTAAGAATGCTTACCCTATTCCGCTCATTTCGGAACTCTTTGACCGCCTCAAGGGAGCTACGGTCTTTACTAAACTTGATTTGAGAGGAGTGTACAATCTCGTTAGGATTAAGGAGGGTCACGAATAGAAAACAGCATATAACACCAGGAGCGGGCATTATGAGTATCTTGTAATGCCCTTTGGCCTATGTAATGCTCCTGCTGTTTTTCAGGAATTTATTAATGATGTCCTACGAGATATGTTGCAACAGTGTGTTGTGGTGTACTTAGACGACATCCTCATACACTCACCCACACTTGAGGCTCATCGTTCTGATGTTACACAGGTTCTTCAGAGACTACGTGAGAATGGCCTGTTTTGTAAAGTCGAGAAATGTGAGTTCCATCAGACTCAAGTAACCTTCCTAGGTTATGTTATCTCCGTTGCAGGGTTCTCCATGGATCCTGACAAGTTATCTGCAGTTCTGCAGTGGCCTCGCCCAGGTGGTCTTCGGTCTATTCAATGTTTTTTGGGGTTCGCCAATTACTATAGAAATTTTATTAAAAACTTTTCTTCCTCAGTCAAACCTATCACGGACATGACCCGTAAAGAGAATGATCCACTCCATTGGTCACCTACTGACATTAAGGCCTTTGATAGTCTTAAGACTGCCTTTGCTGCCGCTCCAGTTTTGGCTCATCCTAACCCTGTCCTGCCTTTCGTTCTTGAGGTCGATGCATCTGAGACTGGAGTAGGGGCCCTCTTGTCTCAACATCCTATGCCTGACAGTTCCTTGCATCCGTGTGGTTTCTTCTCTAAGAAATTGTCTACAGCGGAGTACAATTATGAAATTGGTGACAGGGAATTACTGGCCATAATTTTGGCACTCAAGGAATGGAGGCATCTTCTCGAGGGTACTAGAGTGTCAGTGCTCATTCTTACTGACCACAAGAATTTAACTTATCTATCTGAAGCAAAACGTTTGTCGCCCCGACAGGCCAGATGGGCGCTATTTTTGTCTCGGTTTAATAATGTGGTCTCCTACCTGCTTGGTAGTAAGAATGTTAGGGCTGATGCCCTCTCTCAACAATTTTCGCCTCTGTCCAAGGAGGAGTCTGTACCTACTGACCATAATTTGGCTACCATACGTACTAATTTGACTTCTCCCTTGGAAGATCCTGGCTACACAAACCAATGCACCTCCTGAGAAACCTAGTGGTAAGTGTTTTGTTCCTGAGAATCTTTGAACTAAACTTTTACACACTTCGTTCTAATATTGCTACGTATGTTGCCTCCTGCTCAGTTTGTGCACAGAATAAGACTCCTCAACGTCTTCCTGTGGGTCTTCTTCAACCTATTGCTAATGGTGAGCGTCCTTGGACACATCTTTCCATGGACTTCATTGTCGAGCTCCCTGTTTCCAATGGCAATACTGTTATCCTTATGGTGGTTGACCGTTTTTCTAAAATGTCACATTGCATTCCCTTGATGAAGCTGCCTACCGCTCAGGAGCTTGCTTCTATTTTTGCCCGGGAGGTCTTCCGTTTACACGGGTTACCCAAGGAGATAGTGTTGGACCGGGGTAGCTAGTTTGTCTCCAGATTTTGGCGTTCCTTTTGTGCTCAAATGGGGATCCAGCTTTCCTTCTCCTCTGCATATCACCCTCAATCCAATGGGGCTGCGGAACGGTCTGATCAAGCTCTGGAACAGTTCCTCCGTTGCAATGTCTCAGATCACCACAATAATTGGTCTGAACTGTTACTTTGGACAGAGTTTGCTCGTAATAGTGCTATTAAGGCTTCCTCCAAGTTATCCCCGTTCATGGCGAATTATGGGTTTCAACCATCCTTGTTGCCCGATTCATTCATGTCTCAGGGTATTCTGGCTTTGGAGGAGCATCTCCGGCAACTCCGTTTCACGTGGGTGCAGATTCAGGATTGCCTTCATCGTTCTATGCAGCGCCAAAAGTTCCAGGCTGATTGTAGGCATCTGCCCGCACCTTCCTACCAGGTTGGTGAGAGAGTTTGGCTGTCCTCCCGCAACTTGAACCTTCGTGTGCCTTCCAATAAATTGGCTCCCCATTATGTTGGTCCCTTTCGAATACTCCGATGGGTTAATCCTGTGGCCTATGCTCTTGACCTTCCTCCTGCTATGCGCATCTCCAATGTTTTTCATGTCTCCTTCTTGAAACCAATGGTTTGTAATCGGTTTACCACTGTGTTGCCTCGTCCCCGTCCTATCTTTGCTGACAACCATGAGGAGTATGAGGTCAGCAGCATTATTGACTCTCATATGTCCAGGGGCCGTGTACAGTATTTGGTTCACTGGAGGGGCTACGGTCCGGAGGAGCGTTCTTGGGTTCCCTCCTCTGATGTTCATGCTCCCGCCCTCCTCCGTGCCTTCCATGCCTGTTTCCCCAATAAGCCTTTTGTGTTGTTACATTGTGCCCAGATTAACTTTAACCTTTAATAACTTTTCACTGATAGTTAATCTGTATTCATCCACATTGAATACAGAAACTCAGGTGGAACAAACTCATTTTATGCAACACTGCAATTGAGATCCAAAACTATATTCATAATTGTAACAGAGTAAACACAGAATATCACATAATACTAAGCCAAACAGTGAAATGGATCCAGCAGAGCTGCCTCAGTATGTTTATTCACTTTCTCAACGTGTGGATCAACTTAATCAAGGGTTAAGGGAAATTCAGCTAGAAAATCAAACTTTGCATAAAATAATAAAGGATTCAATACAACAAAAATCAGGTCATACTGAAACTATCCCAGAACCATTAGTATCTCAACCAGATATGTTTCATGGTGACAGGAAGCTCTATAGACAGTTTAAAAATGCTTGCAATTTGTTTTTTGATTTAAGAAATAAGACATATAATACTGATAAAATAAAGGTATTAATGATAATATCCTTTTTACGTGGAAAACCCAGGGCATGGGCCGACCAATTCTATGAAAATGATGATCCTATTTTAAGCTCTCTTGATGAATTCTATGAAGCAATGGATGATCTGTATCAGGATAGCAACATCCAGAACACAGCTGAAACAAGAATGAGAGCATTAAAACAAGGAAAGAAAAATGCAGAAGAATACCTCACTGAATTTAAACATTACGCCACAGATTCACAGTGGAATTCAGTAGCGCTGAAAAATCAATTCAGGCTTGGGTTGTCTGATCCAATAAAAGACGAGCTAGCTCGCATTGAACCTCCCAAGACGCTAGAAGATTTAATGAAGTTAGTTGTGCAAATAGATAGGCGTCTCAGAGAGAGGAAGGCAGAACGTCAATCCTCAGAGTACACGCCGCGGTTACCTCGAATTCACTATTCAGAGTCTCCTAATCCCCAAGCAATATCAAAAAGTAATTTAGAAGCAATGGACATCGGGGTTATTCGAAGACCCCTGACGTCAGAAGAGAGGAGCCGTCAGAGAGCACAACAATCATGTATGTACTGTGCTAACCCTAATCACAGTGTGAAGGATTGCCCACTACTTATCCGTACAAAGAGAAGTAAATTTACTTATATAAATTCTGTTATTCCTAAAGATCTAAAACCAACTTACTGTCATCTATCTCTATTTTTACAGTGGGACCAAAACCGAACAAGGATTGATGCAATCATAGATTCAGGAGCGACAGGAAACTACATAGATAGGACTTTCACTGTAAATAATAAATTCCACTAGTGGTTAAGCAAACTCCTGTTGTAATTAGAGTTATTGATGGTACTACAATATCCACAGGTCCTATAACACACAGTACTATACCATTATTAGTTACAACTCACACTGGTTACACAGAGTATATTGTTTTCAATGTATTGCCTTCACCTTTGTTTCCCATTGTACTAGGCTTAGATTGGTTGCGGCTACACCAACCTGGCATAAACTGGAAAACTCTAGCTGTTGAACTAAACTCCACTTATTGTCAACAAACCTGTTACCCAAGGGATATACTAATACAAATTCCAGATCCTATTCCGACACTACCCCCTCAATATACTGATTTTCAGGACGTGTTCAGCAAAAAGATGGCAGAAACTTTACCACCTCATCGCAAGTACGATTGCCCAATTGAGTTAATACCAGGGTCATCCATACCGTTTGGACACCTATACCCACTCAGCCCGCCAGAGTTGGCACATTTGAAAGAATATCTTGAAGAAAATCAGAGGAAAGGATTTATCAGACCGTCTACCTCACCCGCGGGAGCGGGAATGTTCTTCGTAAGGAACAAGGACTCGTCTTTAAGACCTATCATAGACTATCGAGAACTCAATAAAAGAACAATCAAAAACAGATATCCACTACCTTTGATACCGGAACTCATAGAACGCCTACAAGATGCTAAAATATTCACAAAGCTCGATCTACGTGGCGCATATAATTTAATCCGCATACGAGAAGGGGATGAGTGGCTGACGGCATTTAGAACCAGATACGGTTTATTCGAGTATCTGGTAATGCCGTTTGGTTTATGTAATGCGCCAGCCACTTTCCAGCATTTCATCAATGAAATATTCAGAGATCTACTTGATGTATGCATTGTCATTTATCTTGATGACATCCTTATATATTCAGACACTATGGAGCAACATGTTAAAGATGTCAGGAAGGTTTTGACAAGACTTCGATCTCATCAATTATACGCTAAGCCAGAGAAGTGTTTGTTCCATACTAAGGAGGTGTCATTTCTTGGATACCATATCAGTCCAACTGGGATCCAAATGCAAGACAACAAAGTCCAGACAGTCTTAGAATGGAAAGAACCCTCTACTAAAAAAGAATTGCAACGTTTTTGGGGATTTGCAAACTATTACAGAAAATTTATAAAAAACTACTCCAAGATTGCAAGACCTCTCACACAACTTATCAGCTCGACTACTCCGTTCCGTTGGACACCTAGCGCTGCCGAAACATTTTCATACCTAAAACACTGTTTTACATCTGCACCTATATTACGTTTTCCAAACCCAAAGCTGCAGTATATCCTAGAAGTGGATTCATCTGACTTTGCAGTTGGTGCAGTACTCTCGCAAAGAGAAACGATAGATTCCCCCATTCATCCAGTCTCTTTTTATTCTAAGGTGATGACTGCTGCTGAGATGAATTACTCCATTGGAGACAAGGAGCTTTTGGCAATAAGAAACTCCTTGGAACACTGGCGACACCTGCTTGAGGGGACTTCTACTCCAATACTCATATACACAGACCACAGAAATTTAGAGTTTCTTCAAAAAAACAAAACACTATCTGCAAGACAGGTTCGATGGAGCCTTTACTTCTCACGTTTTGATTTTCATATCATGTATCGACCAGCCAGTAAGAATGGCAAAGCCGATGCTTTGTCAAGAAAGGATACCAAACCAACACAAAGCACAAATCCATCTTTTATCATTCCAGCAGAACGTTTTATCCATCTGTCAACACAACAGGATTTCATAACATCTTTACGCAAAGCACTTACCAATGACAAAGAGATTCCACATTCTTTGGTAACAAAGCATACCAATGGATTATATTATCATGGTGAACAACTTTACCTACCTGACATATTAGTTGAACCTATACTTAAAATGTACCATGATTCTCCCATCTCTGGTCATCTCGGAGTGAATAAAACTATAGCAATCATAGCAAGACAGTTTTGGTGGCCAGCTATGAGGAGGTCCATTACAGAATATGTAGACACCTGTCATGTATGTGTTACTACCAAACCAGAAAGACAGAAACCTTATGGACTCTTAATGCCTATCGCTCCATCTACCAAACCTTGGGAACATATCGGAATGGATTTTATTGTCGACTTACCTCCTTCTGGCAAACAGAACACCATTCTGGTAGTCATAGATCTCTTTACGAAGATGGGTCACTTTATACCCTTCCACAAATTACCTACATCTACAGAAACTGCAGATTTATTCATGAAACATGTTGTCAAATATCACGGGATCCCACATAGAATCACCACTGATCGTGGAACTCAATTCACCTCTCAATTTTGGAGAAAATTGTGTGACAAACTCCAAATAGACCATAGATATTCCACTTCATTCCATCCTCAGACCAATGGCCAAACTGAGAAACTTAATCAATGGCTTGAACAGTAAATTCGCTGCTATTGTTCTCAACATCAACAAGATTGGCTCCAACACATTCATCTAGCAGAATTCGCTTATAACAATAATACCAATTCTTCAACTAAATTATCTCCGTTCTTTGCGAATTATGGATATCATCCTCAAATACTACTGACTGTTTCACTTCCATCACCTTCACCATTGGTCGATGAGTTCCATAATTCACTTCTTGAAATATTCAAACAAATCCGACACAACATAATTGCTGCACAAGAGACCCAAAAACGATACTATGATCTGCGTAGAAGACCATCACCAAACTATCAGGTTGGAGATCTTGTTTGGTTATCCACCAAGAATTTAAAAATGCAAGTACCCAGTAAAAAACTTGGTAGTCTGTTTATTGGACCCTTTCCTATTGCCAAGGTCGTTAACCAGAATGCAGTCACTTTGACATTGCCTCCATCATCAAAACTTCATCCAACCTTTCATGTATCACTACTGAAACCGGCAAAACCAACTAGAGTAGCTACTCCAAATGCTTCATCTACTTCAGTTCCTTCCGATTTGCTGGAGTATGAAGTTGAAAGTCTGGTGGATTCTAGGATTTCCAGGGGCAAACTCCAGTATTTGGTGCGCTGGAAGAACTACACCGAGGAAGATGACACCTGGGAACCCTCCTCTAATCTTTCCGCTCCTAAGTTGGTGGCACAATTCCATAGGCGAAATCCGGATCGTCCCTGGCCTCAAGCTGTGGGACAGCTTGCTTAGGTGGGGGGTCATGTCAGGTCTCCTGTCAGTCATTTCATAGCCCTTCCCACTTTGTCTTTAAGAGTATCCTGTTTCCTGTAAACAGGTGCTTAGTATTGAAACTGCGTGCTTAGTATTGAAACTGCTTCCTAGCAGGTGTATGTGCAGTTGTTTCTTAGGATACAAACCTAACATAATCTCCTTTCTCTAAGCCACTTGGACATCTGAACTAAGGATTAAAACTCCTCTCTACTACTGCAGTATTTATTGCCCCTGCAGTTTCTGAAGCTACATTGGACCGCAACATATTTCACAGCACACCTTCCTATTAAAAAATCTTGTGCTCCCTTCTTGCCACAACTCCACTGGCACTTAGTGGTTGTTTCCTGAGTACACGTCAACTAACCAGAAGAAAACCAAAGCAATTACAAAGAGGAAAACTTGATTGTAAAACCGGAACTTAGCCACACCCCCTTTTGTTACATCACTCTCTGTTCATTCAGCTTCAGTGCAGCCTACTCTGATTCAGTGTGTCAGCAGCCTGTCAGCAAGTCTGAATAGGATTGTTTCCATCTCTACACTATCTGATACAAGGTAACACCTTGCCTGAACTAACTAACAGAGACTTTGTTTACTATAACACCAGAGCCTTTGTGTTGTTACATTGTGCCCAGATTAACTTTAACCTTTAATAACTTTTCACTGATAGTTAATCTGTATTCATCCACATTGAATACAGAAACTCAGGTGGAACAAACTCATTTTATGCAACACTGCAATTGAGATCCAAAACTATATTCATAATTGTAACAGAGTATACACAGAATATCACACTTGATCTTATGGAAGGGTCAGCGGCGGTTACAGAGAAACCTATTGGTTCTGGGCAGCACAGCCGCTCGTTTCGTAAGAGAGGGGGCAGGGAATGCTGGCGGTTGTAGGAGAAACTGTGTGACAGGGGTATGCAGTGTCTTTTTAGGCACGTATGTATATATTGCGGGGGGGCACACCCGGGGAACAACTGTACTCGGAAAAGGGACAGTTTTAGTGGCGAGCAGCAATCCAGACAGGGTGCGTCGGGCAGGGGTGCGTTCTCCGGTGGTCCCTGTAGCAATAATTAAGGTTTTAGGATGCTTAAGGAAAGGGGCTTCCTTAAGATCGGCTGTTGTTTGAAGTTATAAAAGTTAGACACTACAGGTGTTCAAAGTTTTGAGTTAATTAGGAAAGGATTGTTGTAATGTTTGTTTGGCGGGAGTTAGGTTAAGTTTGGGGCTTTCGGAGTAGAAGTATTAAATATGCCGGCAGTGGAGACGGAGGTAACGCTTGTCCAAACATATTTCTGGCAGGTGGCAAATTCTGGGGAGCGGCGTTAAGACTACTAAAGGGTGCATTGGCTCCTAGGACTTGGCAGGCTTGCAGCGTTGCTTGGAGTGAGTGGGGTAAATTTTTGAATGTTTATGACGCCACATGGAAGAATCCTTCGGTTGCATTGTTTATTAGTTGGTTAGGCGCGCTGGAGATAGCAGGGGTTTCTCCTGGGGCTATAGGAGGGAAAGTGGCAGCAGTCGCCTTTTTCTCAAAGCTATATGGGGTGGAGGATGTAACCAGGAGCTTTATAGCTAGGACAGCATTGAAAGGGGTGCGTAGACTAGGGGGCAGAAGTAGGGATACAAGGGAACCAATTACCAGGGCTAGGTTGGCGCAGCTTATAGGGCAACTAGATGGGGTTTGTGATTCCAAGTTTGAGGTGTGTCTGTTTGCAGTGGCATTCTCTTTAGCATACTTTGCGACTCTCAGGATAAGTGAGTTAGAGTCCAGATCCAGAAGTTTACAGGGTGCAGGACTGTTGAGGGAGCATGTGAGGTTAGAGGATGGGGCAGTGTTGGTTTTGGTTGCTAGATCTAAGACAGATCAAGCAGGGAAAGGTAGATGGCTCAACTTGCTGTCGCAGGTGGAGCCATCTATTTGTCCGGTACATCTATGCAACAGATTCATGGCAGTTAGGCCCGATGTGAGTGGGCCTTTTTTGGTACATGAGGATGGCTCTTACTTATCTCAATTTCAGTATAGGGCAGTTTTAAAGAGGGTAGTGAGTAGATTGGTGTGGAACCCAGCGGTCGTGGCACCGCATTCGTTTCGAATAGGTTTGGCCACGGACGCTGCTATAGCAGGGCAGTCTGAAACGCAGATAAAGGCGTTGGGGAGATGGTCGTCAGCACAATACAAGAGATATATCAGGCCACTTGATCAGTGATAGGTTAGATTTAGAGTTAGTTCGTGTTTTTAAATGTTGTGGTTGAGTGTTGGGGAAGCCAGGACCTTATGGTTGTTAATGTCTTTTCAGGTCAGGTTGCAGCTTGCAGGCGGATATGGATTGTTGGCCATTCCTATATCCATTGGGCGGCTATTCTGGCTGCGTCACAGCCGGGAGGACAGCAGTTGGGACTGCCGTCCGCAAAATTGTCA
This sequence comes from Bombina bombina, assembly GCF_027579735.1. Taxonomy (NCBI): domain Eukaryota; kingdom Metazoa; phylum Chordata; class Amphibia; order Anura; family Bombinatoridae; genus Bombina; species Bombina bombina. The sequence continues at coordinate 220,041,473 of NC_069508.1, forward strand.
ATTAGGTGGTTAGGCAGGAGGGGTATGATGTGGAAGCATTTACCAGAACAAGTGGCAGAGTCTAGGAGGAGATGGGGCAAGCCTCACGTCATTCTTCTACATTTGGGTGGAAACGATGTAGGGACAATGCCTATGGGAGATTTATCGGACATTATGGTGTCGGATATTAAATGGTTGCAGGCTCAGTTTCAGGGCGTAACCATTATTTGGTCAAAGATTATTTCACAAAATGTTTGGAGGCACATGGCTACCAGGAAGGCGGGTTTCCGAGTAAAGCAGAAACTTAATAGGGATGTGAGTAGGGTTGTATTGGCAACCGGAGGTAAAGTGGTGGCACATGAGAACATTAAGATTAATGATGTGGGTCTGTTTAGAAAGGATCAGGTACACCTGTCAGATAAGGGTACAGAGTTGTTTTTGGGGAATATCAGGCAGGTCCTGGCTTCCTGTTTGTGTTAGTGGGGCAAGAGTATGGTGTCCTCTTTTGGGGTGGCGGAAAGGGGTGTGGCAACAAGGATAATTCATAGGACAAGGATAGAAGGAAGGGACAGTGAGCGTTGAGGACCCTAGTTGCCGAGGGGCTAGGGATTGGTCGGCTCGCTGGGGGATCTTCCTTGAGCGAGCAAGTAGGCGGAATGAGGGCGTCCTCATTCCCAGGGCGGCCACACCCCTTAGTGAGTTGTTAGGACAGGGTATCTTGCCAGCTAGTAGCAGTTGTTATTTAATTATTTAATTCCGTTAATAAAGCAACCCCTCCCCCCGTTGGGGGAGGTTGGTTTTTCTTCCCAACCCTGAGTGTTGTGTCTTTATTGAATGTATGGGTTATTAAGTTGCTGGGTTGGTATATCTTGAATGGATTCAGGTAAGAAATTTATCCCCTTAGAAAAGTGTAGGACCTATTTAGGGACGAAACAAATTAAGGGGGAATTTATGCTGAAGGAAGGAAAGAGAGGAAAAGGTTAAAATGGGAGTGTAGTTTGCTGACAGTGAGAGAATAAGGGGAGGAGATTCAGAAGTGATAAAAGGAAAGTAAAACAGAAAGTAGATCAAAAACCTGTTTCTTGTCTTCCCTCCCAGCCCTCCCTGTGGTTTACGTCATTCCTTTACAGGCGCTGATGCAGATGGACGGTGGTTCGAGATTTAAGCTGGCTTAGTTTTCCCTTGGCAGGGGGCTGCATAGTCATGTGGACCTTTGTAAGCCCAAGGGCGGTAATGAGTAGTATGGGGTCTCCCGTCGGGACTAACTGTGGTATACCTTTAACTATAACCCCTCCTATTTGGTCTCCACCCTATATAAGGACTACCTGTAACACTCATTTACTGCCTGATTATTGAAGTCTTAGCTACTCTGGTGTAGCTTTCCTTATCTCAGGTCTCCTATTGCTTGTATCCTGTGCAAGGTGGTTTACTTTGTTTACTCTAGCTGCGTCTTGAATCTCTTATGCTCAAATCGTTACTTTGTCATTACCGACTTTGGATCATTCAACGGCCGGATCTACTTTTTCACCGCTACCCGGAAATAAGCCGCATTCACACACGCTGCCTCTCCAAACACGGATCTTCCAATGCGGTAACAGAAATATCACGGTCCTCAAGGTGGTAACGTATACGAACAATGCTAAAGCCTTTAAACTTCTTACCTGCTTGTTTTTGTTACCATACTGAATTATTGGGCATCTCCTATTACCTGCAACATCCAATATGAACAAACATTGTATGCCTGTGGAATGTCTGAACTTGTAAATATTTTAGGCTGTGTGTGATTGCGTGAAGTAAGAAGAATCATTTGTTTCTACCAATTCAGATTCTGAGCTTGTCAGTATTTCTTTTTCATCTGTGGCCTCCGGTTATATATATATATCTTGAACATAAGATATATATTATATTAAATATTCCTTATATTTATTAACACTTAAGTCAGTAGTTAATATACAAATTCATCATATATTAAATGTCTCATATTGTTTAATCAGGCTACATAGAAGTTGTTTTCTGATTACTACAAAAAAGAGCAACAAGCTCTAATTTTAGAGCTAACCTTTATAACCAATGTGCAAATACTTGTTTACTTAAATACGAAGCTCAGAATACCACATAATAATCAGGCCAAAAAAAACGAATTTTGAATTAATTAAACATTATGGATCCTAATGAAATAAAAAAGGAGTTTAATAATGTTTACCTTAAACTTGATTATTTAGCAAGAGCTGTGACAGAAGTGCAGACTGAAAATGCTGCACTGAAAACTATAGTTAAAGATTTTGTTACACAAAAGCCTCATGACCCACCTGAACCTCATATTAATTATCCACAACCTTTTTCAGGGAAACGTTCTGAGTTCAGGGAATTTAAGAATGCCTGTAATTTATTATTTTCTCTAAGACCTAAAACTTATCATACTGAGCGGATTAAAGTTTGTACCACAATATCTTTCCTACAAGGTGAACCCAGGACTTGGGCTAATAGGTTTTTTGAAAACAATAACAATATCCTGGATTCATTACAAGATTTTTTTTCTGCTTTAACTAGTCTATATCAAGACTCAAATTCTCAAATAAATGCTGAAATGAGATTGAGGTCTTTAAAACAAGGTAAGAGAAATGTGGAGGATTATACCACTGAGTTTCAGATGTGGGCAGAGGACTCTCAGTGGAATGAAATCAGTTTGAAAAATCAATATCGTTTAGGTTTATCTGAAACACTCAAAGATGAACTTTCACGTCTTGAGATCCCAGATACCCTTGATGGTCTTATTAAATTAAGTACATCTTTAGATCGTCGTTTGAGAGAAAGGAGGGCAGAAAAGGCCTCTAATGATACCTCATATAGAAGACCTTACCAAGTCACAACAAGTCATGACAAAACTCATGGCAGTGCTACCCCTATGGAGATTGGTGTACTTAGAGGACCTCTGCCACCAGAGGAAAAAATTAGAAGGAGGTTGGAAAATCTCTGTTTATATTGTGCTCAAAAAGAACATGTAGTATCTACTTGTCCTTTGTTGAAAAAACAAAAGAATGGTAAGAAAAAAACCAGTGACTTTATTTTCAGCATAGCTAATGATACACACATGACTTTGTCTATTTCTTTACAGTGGGACCAGAAAAATATCCAAACCAAGGCATTAATTGATTCAGGAGCATCCGGAAATTACATTGATTCCACTTATGTAAATAAAAATCGAATACCTACTATTTGTAAACAAAATCCTGTATCTATTAAGCTGATAGATGGTTCATTAATAGAACAAGGACCTATTACACATCATACTATTCCCCTGCTTGTAACATCATTGCAGGGACACACTGAATATTTATCTTTTGATCTCATAACCATACATCAGCATACTCTCATCCTAGGCTATCCTTGGTTGAAGAAACACAACCCTCACATAAATTGTGTTTCAAATAAGGTAACATTAGATTCTGCTTTTTGTTCCCAAACTTGTTATCCACATCAAACCATAGCGTCACTTGATATTGGTTTACCCTCGTGTTATCAGGATTTGGCAGATGTATTTAATTTAAAAGAGGCAGAAAACCTTCCACCTCATAGGGAGTTTGACTGTCCTATCGATATAATACCTGGTTCCAAAATCCCTCATGGTAAGATCTATCCCCTCTCTCAAGAGGAACTCCAGTATATAAGAAACTACTTAGACGAAAATTTACGTAAGGGATTTATTTCACACTCCACATCCCCTGCAGCTGCAGGTATGTTTCTAGTAAGAAACAAGGATGGTACCATAAGACCTATTATTGATTATAGAGCATTAAATAACATCACAATAAAAAACAGATACCCGTTACCTTTAATACCTGAACTTTTGGAACGTCTAACTGGTGCAACTATTTATACCAAATTAGATTTAAAGGGAGCTTATAATTTGATTAGAATTAAAGAAGGTCACGAATGGAAAACGGCATTCAGGACCAGATATGGCCTTTTCCAATATAATGTAATGCCTTTTGGTCTGAGTAATGCTCCGGCAACTTTTCAGTTTTTTATAAATGAGATCTTTCGTGACCTGATAGACGTTTGTGTCATAATATACCTTGACGACATATTAATTTATTCTAGAACACCTCATGAGCATGAAAAACATGTACGCTGGGTATTAACTCGTTTAAAAGAACACAAACTATATGCTAAACTGGAAAAATGTTCCTTTCATGTCACAGAAATAAAATTCTTGGGTTACATCATCAGTCCCAACAAAATTCAAATGGATCCGGAGAAGGTATCAGCAATTCTAAATTGGCCTACTCCTACTTCCACAAAATCTGTACAACGATTCATTGGTTTTGCGAATTTTTATAGGAAGTTTATAAAAAATTTCTCTTCAATCGTTAAACCATTAACAACACTCACTAGTGAAAAACAAAGATTTAAGTGGACCGAATCCGCTAGTCTTGCCTTTAAGAAATTGAAAGAAAATTTTACTACAGCTCCCATTCTAGTTATGCCAGATTTTGATTCAGAATTTATCCTTGAAGTAGATGCATCCGACTCAGGTATCGGTGCAGTTTTATCACAACAAGATAAGAACAAGACTGAGATTCATCCTATTGCTTTCTATTCAAAAATGTTAACTAGTGCTGAGAAAAACTATAGCATAGGAGATAAAGAACTTCTAGCTATAAAACGTGCTCTAGATCATTGGAGACATTTATTAGAAGGTTCTAAGCTACCTTTTAAGATTTATACTGACCATAAAAATCTTGAATTTCTAAAAACAAGTAAGACCTTGTCTGCAAGACAAGCAAGATGGTCTATATTTTTTGATCGTTTTGATTTTCTCTTAACCTACAGACCAGGACATTTAAATACCAAAGCCGATGCCCTCTCTAGATTACATGAACAAGACACTCATAATCAAATTTACCAAATCATTCCAAAAGAAAAAATTATAGGTTTATTAACACCTTTAGAAGAGGAGATCTTAAAAGAATTAAAACATGAACCACCACATGGAATAGACTGTCAAAAAGATTCCAAGACTGGTCTTTTCTATCATAATTCTAAACTATATATCCCCAAACAAATTAGATCTTCTATTCTTAAACAAACCCATGACGGGACACTAGCAGGCCATCCAGGTATTTCTAAAACTATAGACCTAACCAGGAGAAATTATTGGTGGCCACTCATGGATACCTATATTACAAACTATGTAAAACATTGTGATACCTGTGCCAGAAACAAGTTAACACACAAAAGACCATCAGGTCTTTTATCTCCTCTGCCTATTCCTGACAAACCCTGGAGTACCATATCAATGGACTTTATTGTCGAGTTACCTGAATCCCACCATTACAATACTATTTTAGTTGTCATTGATCATTTAACAAGACTAGCTCATTACATTCCCCTAAAAGGTCTCCCTACAGCTTTCACTACAGCTCACGTTTTCCTAGACAACATAGTTCGCTTACATGGACTGCCCAAAGTTATAATAACTGATCGTGGTACACAGTTTACCTCTAATTTTTGGAGATCCCTATGTAAGTTAATCAAAATTGATTCTAGATACTCGACTGCTTTTCACCCTCAGACAAATGGCCTTACAGAACGACTCAACCAAACCCTTGAGCAATATCTTCGTTGTTATATATCTCATCTGCAGGATGATTGGTCATCCTATTTACCTTTGGCTGAATTCTGTTATAACAATACTACTTCTACATCTACTAAACTATCCCCATTCTTCGTTACTTATGGATATCATCCTACTACTATTTCATTGTCCTCTCAACAAGTGAACTCTCCCTCAGCATTGGATTTCGCAACTACCCTACAAGAAAGACTTAACATCCTGAAAAAACATCTTTCGGAAGCTAAAGATTATCAAAAAAGGTTATATGATACCCATCACACTGCTAGCCCGGCTTATCAGATTGGAGATTTGGTACTACTCTCGACAAAGAATCTCAAACTGTCAGTTCCTAGCAAAAAGTTAGCAAATCAATATTTGGGTCCTTTTAAGATTTCTAAAATAATCAACCTCAATGCTGTGAGATTAGAGCTTCCCCAGGATTTTAAGATTCACCCCTCTTTTCATGTCTCTCTGTTAAAGCCATATCTTCCTTCACCTCAGTCTCTCTCCTTGTCTCGACCACCTCCAATACTCGTTGATGATCGAGAGGAGTATGAAGTTGAAGCTGTATTGGATTCTAGGATCCATAGGAAGAGGTTGGAGTATCTTGTGAAATGGAAAGGTTATGGTTCGGAGGATAACTCTTGGCAGCTTCATTCTGATCTTCGCACTCCCCGTCTTCTACGAAATTTTCATCGCAGCTATCCTGAGAAACCTAGTTTGGAAACCCCTGGGGTGCTTCCTTGAAGGGGGGGAGATGTGGTATACCTTTTAACTATAACCCCTCCTATTTGGTCTCCACCCTATATAAGGACTACCTGTAACACTCATTTACTGCCTGATTATTGAAGTCTTAGCTACTCTGGTGTAGCTTTCCTTATCTCAGGTCTCCTATTGCTTGTATCCTGTGCAAGGTGGTTTACTTTGTTTACTCTAGCTGCGTCTTGAATCTCTTATGCTCAAATCGTTACTTTGTCATTACCGACTTTGGATCATTCAACGGCCGGATCTACTTTTTCACCGCTACCCGGAAATAAGCCGCATTCACACACGCTGCCTCTCCAAACACGGATCTTCCAATGCGGTAACAGAAATATCACGGTCCTCAAGGTGGTAACGTATACGAACAATGCTAAAGCCTTTAAACTTCTTACCTGCTTGTTTTTGTTACCATACTGAATTATTGGGCATCTCCTATTACCTGCAACATCCAATATGAACAAACATTGTATGCCTGTGGAATGTCTGAACTTGTAAATATTTTAGGCTGTGTGTGATTGCGTGAAGTAAGAAGAATCATTTGTTTCTACCAATTCAGATTCTGAGCTTGTCAGTATTTCTTTTTCATCTGTGGCCTCCGGTTATATATATATATCTTGAACATAAGATATATATTATATTAAATATTCCTTATATTTATTAACACTTAAGTCAGTAGTTAATATACAAATTCATCATATATTAAATGTCTCATATTGTTTAATCAGGCTACATAGAAGTTGTTTTCTGATTACTACAAAAAAGAGCAACAAGCTCTAATTTTAGAGCTAACCTTTATAACCAATGTGCAAATACTTGTTTACTTAAATACGAAGCTCAGAATACCACACTAACAGTCTTTTGGCTGGGGGACCGATGTCTATCTAGTTTGGAGACCCCGCAACCCGGTAGGTAGTTGGAAGTTTGCATGGCGTCATGCTTTCTCAGGGCGGAAAGGGGTGTGGCAACAAGGACAATTCATAGGACAAGGATAGAAGGAAGGGACAGTGAGCGTTGAGGACCCTAGTCAGGGGCTAGGGATTGGTCGGCTCGCTGGGCGATCTTCCTTGAGCGAACAAGTAGGCGGAATGAGGGCTTCCTCATTCCCAGGGCGGCCACACCCCTTAGTGGGTTGTTAGGACAGGGTATCTTGCCAGCTAGTAGCAGTTGTTATTTAATTATTTAATTCTGTTAATAAAGCAACCCCTCCCCCCGTTGGGGGAGGTTGGTTTTTCTTCCCAACCCTGAGTGTTGTGTCTTTATTGAATGTATCGGTTATTAAGCTGCTGGGTTGGTATATCTTGAATGGATTCAGGTAAGAAATTTATCCCCTTATAAACGGTGCTGAATTCTCCCGGCAGCAGGGAAATAAACATCAGGAATTCCTGCTCTGAAAAGGTTTAGTTCACTTACCATCAGACAGCAAAATATAGTAGACAGATGCCCGATATGAAAAACGTAGAAGTACTCCTGTGAAATGAGCTCCATCATCAGCCCCAGTAACACAGAGCAGGCTCTGACTGGGGGCGGATCCTACTGCTTTAACTGCTCCACACTAACTGTTTCCTCGGTAGTGATTACCATTTCTTCCTCCTGCTAGTTTGTGTAAACACACTTCTGCTGTTTTCTGAGACTATAGTCCCCTCTGCCCTACACTACACTCTCACCATTAACATAGGCCTAGATTTGGAGTTTTGTCGGTAACGACCCGAAAAACTAACGCCGGCTTTTTTCTGGCTGCACCATAAAAATAACTCTGGTATCGAGAGTCCACATAAAGGCTGCGTTAGGCTCCAAAAAAGGAGCGTAGAGCATTTTTAACGCAGCTTCAACTCTCGATACCAGAGTTGCTTACGGACGCGGCCAGCCTCAAAAACATGCTCGTGCACGATTCCCCCATAGGAAACAATGGGGCTGTTTGAGCTGAAAAAAAAACCAAACACCTGCAAAAAAGCCGCGTTCAGCTCCTAACGCAGCCCCATTGTTTGCTATGCGGTAACCCTTCCTACGTCTGCACTTAACACTCTAACATGTAACCCGAGTCTAAACACCCCTAACCTTACACTTATTAACCCCTTATCTGCCGCCCCCGCTATCGCTGACCCCTGCATATTATTATTAACCCCTAATCTGCCGCTCCGTAAACCGCCGCTACTTACATTATCCCTATGTACCCCTAATCTGCTGCCCCTAACACCGCCGACCCCTATATTATATTTATTAACCCCTAATCTGCCCCCCACAACGTCGTCTCCACCTGCCTACACTTATTAACCCCTAATCTGCCGACCGGACCTGAGCGCTACTATAATAAAGTTATTAACCCCTAATCCGCCTCACTAACCCTATCATAAATAGTATTAACCCCTAATCTGCCCTCCCTAACATTGCCGACACCTAACTTCAATTATTAACCCCTAATCTGCCGACCGAATGTCGCCGCTATTCTAATAAATGTATTAACCCCTAAAGCTAAGTCTAACCCTAATACTAACACCCCCCCTAAATTAAATATAATTTAAATCTAACGAAATTAATTAACTCTTATTAAATAAATTATTCCAATTTAAAGATAAATACTTACCTGTAAAATAAATCCTAATATAGCTACAATATAAATTATAATTATATTATAGCTATTTTAGGATTTATATTTATTTTACAGGTAACTTTGTATTTATTTTAACCAGGTACAATAGCTATTAAATAGTTAAGTACTATTTAATAGCTAAAATAGTTAAAATAATTACAAATTTACCTGTAAAAGAAATCCTAACCTAAGTTACAAATAAACCTAACACTAGACTATCAATAAATTAATTAAATAAACTACAATTACCTACAATTAACCTAACACTACACTATCAATAAATTAATTAAATACAATTGCTACAAATAAATACAATTAAATAAACTAGCTAAAGTACAAAAAATAAAAAAGAACTAAGTTACAAAAAATAAAAAAATATTTACAAACATAAGAAAAATATTACAACAATTTTAAACTAATTACACCTACTCTAAGCCCCCTAATAAAATAACAAAGCCCCCCAAAATAAAAAAATGCCCTACCCTATTCTAAATTACTAAAGTTCAAAGCTCTTTTACCTTACCAGCCCTGAACAGGGCCCTTTGCGGGGCATGCCCCAAGAAATTCAGCTCTTTTGCCTGTAAAAAAAAACATACAATACCCCCCCCCAACATTACAACCCACCACCCACATACCCCTAATCTAACCCAAACCCCCCTTAAATAAACCTAACACTAAGCCCCTGAAGATCATCCTACCTTGTCTTCACCATACCAGGTTCAAAGATCGGTCCAGAAGAGCTCCTCCGATGTCCTGATCCAAGCCCAAGCGGGGGGCTGAAGAGGTCCATGATCCGGCTGAAGTCTTCATCCAAGCGGGCCAGAAGAGGTCTTCCATCCGATTGAAGTCTTCATCCAAGCGGCATCCATCCGGAGCGAAGCGGCAGCATCCTGAAGACCTCCACCGCGGAACATCCATCCTGGCCGACGACTGAACGACGAATGACGGTTCCTTTAAATGACGTCATCCAAGATGGCGTCCCTCGAATTCCGATTGGCTGATAGGATTCTATCAGCCAATCGGAATTAAGGTAGGAATATTCTGATTGGCTGATGGAATCAGCCAATCAGAATCAAGTTCAATCCGATTGGCTGATCCGATCAGCCAATCAGATTGAGCTCGCATTCTATTGGCAAAGGGCCCTGTTCAGGGCTGGTAAGGTAAAAGAGCTTTGAACTTTAGTAATTTAGAATAGGGTAGGGCATTTTTTTATTTTGGGGGGCTTTGTTATTTTATTAGGGGGCTTAGAGTAGGTGTAATTAGTTTAAAATTGTTGTAATATTTTTCTTATGTTTGTAAATATTTTTTTATTTTTTGTAACTTAGTTCTTTTTTATTTTTTGTACTTTAGCTAGTTTATTTAATTGTATTTATTTGTAGCAATTGTATTTAATTAATTTATTGATAGTGTAGTGTTAGGTTAATTGTAGGTAATTGTAGTTTATTTAATTAATTTATTGATAGTCTAGTGTTAGGTTTATTTGTAACTTAGGTTAGGATTTCTTTTACAGGTAAATTTGTAATTATTTTAACTATTTTAGCTATTAAATAGTTCTTAACTATTTAATAGCTATTGTACCTGGCTAAAATAAATACAAAGTTACCTGTAAAATAAATATAAATCCTAAAATAGCTATAATATAATTATAATTTATATTGTAGCTATATTAGGATTTATTTTACAGGTAAGTATTTATCTTTAAATTGGAATAATTTATTTAATAAGAGTTAATTAATTTCGTTAGATTTAAATTATATTTAACTTAGGGGGGTGTTAGTATTAGGGTTAGACTTAGCTTTAGGGGTTAATACATTTATTAGAATAGCGGCGAGATTCGGTCGGCAGATTAGGGGTTAATAATTGAAGTTAGGTGTCGGCGATGTTAGGGAGGGCAGATTAGGGGTTAATACTATTTATGATAGGGTTAGTGAGGCGGATTAGGGGTTAATAACTTTATTATAGTAGCGCTCAGGTCCGGTCGGCAGATTAGGGGTTAATAAGTGTAGGCAGGTGGAGGCGACGTTGTGGGGGGCAGATTAGGGGTTAATAAATATAATATAGGGGTCGGCGGTGTTAGGGGCAGCAGATTAGGGGTACATAAGGATAACGTAGGTGGCGGCGCTTTGCGGTCGGCAGATTAGGGGTTAATAAGTGTAGGCAGGTGGAGGCGACGTTGAGGGGGGCAGATTAGGGGTTAATAAATATAATACAGGGGTCGGCGGTGTTACGGGTACATAAGGATAACGTAGGTGGCGGTTGGCAGATTAGGGGTTAAAACATTTTTTTCGAGTGTCGGCGATGTGGGGGGACCTCAGTTTAGGGGTACATAGGTAGTTTATGGGTGTTAGTGTACTTTAGAGTACAGTAGTTAAGAGCTTTATAAACCGGCATTAGCCCAGAAAGCTCTTAACTACTGACTTTTTCCCTGCGGCTGGAGTTTTGTCGTTAGATGTCTAACGCTCACTTCAGAAACGACTCTAAATACCGGAGTTATAAAAATCCCATTGAAAAGATAGGATACGCAATTTACGTAAGGGGATCTGCGGTATGGAAAAGTCGCGGCTGGAAAGTGAGCGTTAGACCCTATTTTGAGTGACTCCAAATACCGGCGGTAGCCTAAAACCAGCGTTAGGAGCCTCTAACGCTGGTTTTCACGGCTAACGCCAAACTCTAAATCTAGGCCATAGTTTTTTGTACAACAAAGAAACAACTGTAATGTTTGGCTTCAGAAACCCATTACTAGCCGCATACACAATCAGCCAGTAATGTATACACCCTCTTACATGGTTTATCCTTAAGCTCACTCATCTCTCTGTTCTTTACCTAATCAGTCAGTAAGTAATGTATACACTCTCTTACATGGTTTATCCTTAAGCTCACTCATCTCTCTGTTCTTTACACAATCAGTCAGTAAGTAATGTATACACTCTCTTACATGGTTTATCCTTAAGCTCACTCATCTCTCTGTTCTTTACACAATCAGTCAGTAAGTAATGTATACACTCTCTTACATGGTTTATCCTTAAGCTCACTCATCTCTCTGTTCTTTACACAATCAGTCAGTAAGTAATGTATACACCCTCTTACATGGTTTATCCTTAAGCTTACTCATCTCTCTGTTCTTTACACAATCAGTCAGTAAGTAATGTATACACCCTCTTACATGGTTTATCCGTAATTTCACTCATCTCTCTGTTCTGTACACAATCAGTCAGTAAGTAATGCATACACCCTCTTACATGGTTTATCCTTAAGCTCACTCATCTCTCTGTTCTGTACACAATCAGTCAGTAAGTAATGTATACACCCTCTTACATGGTTTATCATTAAGCTCACTCATCTCTCTGTTCTTTACACAATCAGTCAGTAAGTAATGTATACACCCTCTTACATGGTTTATCCGTAATTTCACTCATCTCTCTGTTCTTTACACAATCAGTCAGTAAGTAATGTATACACCCTCTTACATGGTTTATCCTTAAGCTCACTCATCTCTCTGTTCTTTACACAATCAGCCAGTAAGTAATGTATACACCCTCTTACATGGTTTATCCGTAATTTCACTCATCTCTCTGTTCTTTACACAATCAGTCAGTAAGTAATGTATACACCCTCTTACATGGTTTATCCTTAAGCTCACTCATCTCTCTGTTCTGTACACAATCAGTCAGTACGTAATGTATACAACCTCTTACATGGTTTATCCTTACGCTCACTCATCTGTCTGTTCTGTACACAATCAGCCAGTAATGTATACACCCTCTTACATGGTTTATCCTTAAGCTCACTCATCTCTTTGTTCTGTACACAATCAGTCAGTAAGTAATGTATACACCCTCTTACATGGTTTATCCGTAATTTCACTCATCTCTCTGTTCTTTACACAATCAGTCAGTAAGTAATGTATACACCCTCTTACATGGTTTATCCTTAAGCTCACTCATCTCTCTGTTCTGTACACAATCAGTCAGTACGTAATGTATACAACCTCTTACATGGTTTATCCTTACGCTCACTCATCTGTCTGTTCTGTACACAATCAGCCAGTAATGTATACACCCTCTTACATGGTTTATCCTTAAGCTCACTCATCTCTTTGTTCTGTACACAATCAGTCAGTAAGTAATGTATACACCCTCTTACATGGTTTATCCTTAAGCTCACTCATCTCTCTGTTATTTACACAATCAGTTGGTAAGTAATGTATACACCCTCTTACATGGTTTATCCTTAAGCTCACTCATCTCTCTGTTCTTTACCTAATCAGTCAGTAAGTAATGTATACACCCTCTTACATGGTTTATCCTTAAGCTCACTCATCTCTCTATTCTGTACACAATCAGTCAGTAAGTAATGTATACACCCTCTTACATGGTTTATCCTTAAGCTCACTCATATCTCTGTTCTTTACCTAATCAGTCAGTAAGTAATGTATACACCCTCTTACATGGTTTATCCTTAAGCTCACTCATCTCTCTGTTCTTTACCTAATCAGTCAGTAAGTAATGTATACACCCTCTTACATGGTTTATCCTTAAGCTCACTCATCTCTCTATTCTGTACACAATCAGTCAGTAAGTAATGTATACACCCTCTTACATGGTTTATCCTTACGCTCACTCATCTCTCTGTTCTTTACACAATCAGTCAGTAAGTAATGTATACACCCTCTTACATGGTTTATCCTTACGCTCACTCATCTCTCTGTTCTGTACACAATCAGTCAGTAAGTAATGTATACACCCTCTTACATGGTTTATCCTTAAGCTCACTCATCTCTCTGTTCTTTACACAATCAGTCAGTAAGTAATGTATACACCCTCTTACATGGTTTATCCTTAAGCTCACTCATCTCTCTGTTCTTTACCTAATCAGTCAGTAAGTAATGTATACACCCTCTTACATGGTTTATCCGTAATTTTACTCATCTCTCTGTTCTTTACACAATCAGTCAGTAAGTAATGTATACACCCTCTTACATGGTTTATCCTTACGCTCACTCATCTCTCTGTTCTGTACACAATCAGTCAGTAAGTAATGTATACACCCTCTTACATGGTTTATCCTTAAGCTCACTCATCTCTCTCTGTTCTTTACCTAATCAGTCAGTAAGTAATGTATACACCCTCTTACATGGTTTATCCTTAAGCTCACTCATCTCTCTGTTCTGTACACAATCAGTCAGTACGTAATGTATACAACCTCTTACATGGTTTATCCTTACGCTCACTCATCTGTCTGTTCTGTACACAATCAGCCAGTAATGTATACACCCTCTTACATGGTTTATCCTTAAGCTCACTCATCTCTCTGTTCTGTACACAATCAGTCAGTAAGTAATGTATACACCCTCTTACATGGTTTATCCTTAAGCTCACTCATCTCTCTGTTCTTTACCTAATCAGTCAGTAAGTAATGTATACACCCTCTTACATGGTTTATCCTTAAGCTCACTCATCTCTCTATTCTGTACACAATCAGTCAGTAAGTAATGTATACACCCTCTTACATGGTTTATCCTTACGCTCACTCATCTCTCTGTTCTTTACACAATCAGTCAGTAAGTAATGTATACACCCTCTTACATGGTTTATCCTTACGCTCACTCATCTCTCTGTTCTGTACACAATCAGTCAGTAAGTAATGTATACACCCTCTTACATGGTTTATCCTTAAGCTCACTCATCTCTCTGTTCTTTACACAATCAGTCAGTAAGTAATGTATACACCCTCTTACATGGTTTATCCTTAAGCTCACTCATCTCTCTGTTCTTTACCTAATCAGTCAGTAAGTAATGTATACACCCTCTTACATGGTTTATCCTTAAGCTCACTCATCTCTCTGTTCTTTACCTAATCAGTCAGTAAGTAATGTATACACCCTCTTACATGGTTTATCCTTAAGCTCACTCATCTCTCTGTTCTGTACACAATCAGTCAGTAAGTAATGTATACACCCTCTTACATGGTTTATCCTTAAGCTCACTCATCTCTCTGTTCTTTACACAATCAGTCAGTAAGTAATGTATACACCCTCTTACATGGTTTATCCTTAAGCTCACTCATCTCTCTGTTCTTTACACAATCAGCTGGTAAGTAATGTATACACCCTCTTACATGGTTTATCCTTAAGCTCACTCATCTCTCTGTTCTTTACACAATCAGTCAGTAAGTAATGTATACACCCTCTTACATGGTTTATCCTTAAGCTCACTTATCTCTCTGTTCTTTACACAATCAGTCAGTAAGTAATGTATACACCCTCTTACATGGTTTATCCTTAAGCTCACTCATCTCTCTGTTCTTTACACAATCAGTCAGTAAGTAATGTATACACCCTCTTACATGGTTTATCCTTAAGCTCACTCATCTCTCTGTTCTTTACACAATCAGTCAGTAAGTAATGTATACACCCTCTTACATGGTTTATCCTTAAGCTCACTCATCTCTCTGTTCTTTACCTAATCAGTCAGTAAGTAATGTATACACCCTCTTACATGGTTTATCCTTAAGCTCACTCATCTCTCTGTTCTTTACCTAATCAGTCAGTAAGTAATGTATACACCCTCTTACATGGTTTATCCTTAAGCTCACTCATCTCTCTGTTCTTTACACAATCAGTCAGTAAGTAATGTATACACCCTCTTACATGGTTTATCCTTAAGCTCACTCATCTCTCTGTTCTTTACACAATCAGTCAGTGAGTAATGTATACACCCTCTTACATGGTTTATCCTTAAGCTCACTCATCTCTCTGTTCTTTACACAATCAGTCAGTAAGTAATGTATACACCCTCTTACATGGTTTATCCTTAAGCTCACTCATCTCTCTGTTCTTTACCTAATCAGTCAGTAAGTAATGTATACACCCTCTTACATGGTTTATCCTTAAGCTTACTCATCTCTCTGTTCTTTACCTAATCAGTCAGTAAGTAATGTATACACCCTCTTACATGGTTTATCCTTACGCTCACTCATCTCTCTGTTCTTTACACAATCAGTCAGTAAATAATGTATACACCCTCTTACATGGTTTATCCTTACGCTCACTCATCTCTCTGTTCTTTACACAATCAGTCAGTAAGTAATGTATACACCCTCTTACATGGTTTATCCTTAAGCTTACTCATCTCTCTGTTCTTTACACAATCAGTCAGTAAGTAATGTATACACCCTCTTACATGGTTTATCCTTACGCTCACTCATCTCTCTGTTCTTTACACAATCAGTCAGTAAATAATGTATACACCCTCTTACATGGTTTATCCTTACGCTCACTCATCTCTCTGTTCTTTACACAATCAGTCAGTAAGTAATGTATACACCCTCTTACATGGTTTATCCTTAAGCTTACTCATCTCTCTGTTCTTTACACAATCAGTCAGTAAGTAATGTATACACCCTCTTACATGGTTTATCCTTAAGCTAACTCATCTCTCTGTTCTGTACACAACCAGCCGGTAAGTAATGTATACACCCTCTTACATGGTTTATCCTTAAGCTAACTCATCTCTCTGTTCTTTACACAATCAGCCGGTAAGTAATGTTTACACCCTCTTACATGGTTTATCCTTAATCTCACTTATCTCTCTGTTCTTTACACAATCAGCTGGTAAGTTATGTATACACCCTCTTACATGGTTTATCCTTAAGCTAACTCATCTCTCTGTTCTGTACACAATCAGCCGGTAAGTAATGTATACACCCTCTTACATGGTTTATCCTTAAGCTCACTCATCTCTCTGTTCTTTACACAATCAGTCAGTAAGTAATGTATACACCCTCTTACATGGTTTATCCTTAAGCTCACTCATCTCTCTGTTCTTTACACAATCAGTCAGTAAGTAATGTATACACCCTCTTACATAGTTTATCCTTAAGCTCACTCATCTCTCTGTTCTTTACACAATCATTCAGTAAGTAATGTATACACCCTCTTACATGGTTTATACTTAAGCTCACTCATCTCTCTGTTCTTTACACAATCAGTCAGTAAGTAATGTATATACCCTCTTACATGGTGTTACGGTTGCCTCCAGGCTGGCTGGAAGTTGGACCGTAGAAAAGGATGCTCCTAGCGCTCCCCAAAGGAGCAGCAGCACCGTAGACACTATAACTACTGCGTAGCCACCATACGTAATGCAGACTCTACGAACCACCGCTGCTGGGCTGGTATCTCGCCGTCTGCTCTGCGCCCTGGACCTACGACCAGGCTCCAGTAGGTGAACCTCTTCCTTCTGTAGCAATCCCTGTAGCTAAGGGAGTATGAAAAACATAGCAATCCCTGTAGTGATTATAAGCTGTCCCCTACAAACATGAGTCAAAGCTGCAAGTTAGAGGGTCAAAATAGGTCTGATGTGCTGGAGCACACAGCCTGCTTTTTATTGAGGTTACATGCAAACAGGACACTCTCAGGGGGAGGCATAAAATCCCCCATCACACATTTGATATTAGATAGAGAGACACTCCCTTTGACAGGCCACAACATTACTTCAGCAGATAACAAGTTACACACAATAAAACAATGCAGTCCACCTTATCACTAGCAGTCTGATGGTAAGGTTTATCACTAAACCTAATTAGAGCTGATCCCAGCAAACTTGCATTTAGAAAGCTTCTTGAAGCTCAACAAAATTAACTCTTAATGGCACACAATGAAAACCAATGCCTCTGTAACAGTGCTCCCCCTCTGTGGAACACTCTGCCTGTGTGGCACCTGGCTCAGCAAGTCCCATTCACTGAACCAAGTGGGAGAAAGCCAGGGACAAGCTATTTTACAGGTCTGGGGACATAGTCTTAAAGGGGCATTGTTCACCAAAGTCACAATATGTCCCCAGACGGTTCTTAAAGGGCCATACACACCCAATAAAAGTTAATATGTTCTCAGGGGCACAATCTTCCAGGGGCCATAGTCATGAGGAAGGAGGCTGGCAAATAGGCTTCTCCACGATCCATGGAAGCAGGGCAATTTTTCATTTAAAGGGCCAGTTACAAATAGCAGTTTGTAACACATGGTTTATCCTTAAGCTCACTCATCTCTCTGGTCTTTACACAATCAGTCAGTAAGTAATGTATACATCCTCTTACATGGTTTATCCTTAAGCTCACTCATCCCTCTGTTCTTTACACAATCAGCTAGTAAGTAATGTATATACCCTCTTACATGGTTTATCCTTAAGCTCACTCATCTCTCTGTTCTTTACACAATCAGCTGGTAAGTAATGTATACACCCACTTACATGGTTTATCCTTAAGCTCACTCATCTCTCTGTTCTTTACACAATCAGCTGGTAAGTAATGTATACACCCACTTACATGGTTTATCCTTAAGCTCACTCATCTCTCTGTTCTTTACACAATCAGTCAGTAAGTAATGTATACACCCTCTTATATGGTTTATCCCTAAGCTCACAATCTCTCTGTTCTTTACACAATCAGTCAGTAAGTAATGTATACACCCTCTTACATGGTTTATCCTTACGCTCACTCATCTCTCTGTTCTTTACACAATCAGCCGGTAAGTAATGTATACACCCTCTTACATGGTTTATCCTTAAGTTCACTCATCTCTCTGTTCTTTACACAATCAGTCAGTAAGTAATGTATACACCCTCTTACATGGTTTATCCTTAAGCTCACTCATCTCTCTGTTCTTTACACAATCAGTCAGTAAGTAATGTATACACCCTCTTACATGGTTTATCCTTAAGCTCACTCATCTCTCTGTTCTTTACCTAATCAGTCAGTAAGTAATGTATACACCCTCTTACATGGTTTATCCGTAATTTCACTCATCTCTCTGTTCTTTACACAATCAGTCAGTAAGTAATGTATACACCCTCTTACATGGTTTATCCTTACGCTCACTCATCTCTCTGTTCTGTACACAATCAGTCAGTAAGTAATGTATACACCCTCTTACATGGTTTATCCTTAAGCTCACTCATCTCTCTGTTCTTTACCTAATCAGTCAGTAAGTAATGTATACACCCTCTTACATGGTTTATCCTTAAGCTCACTCATCTCTCTGTTCTGTACACAATCAGTCAGTACGTAATGTATACAACCTCTTACATGGTTTATCCTTACGCTCACTCATCTGTCTGTTCTGTACACAATCAGCCAGTAATGTATACACCCTCTTACATGGTTTATCCTTAAGCTCACTCATCTCTCTGTTCTGTACACAATCAGTCAGTAAGTAATGTATACACCCTCTTACATGGTTTATCCTTAAGCTCACTCATCTCTCTGTTCTTTACCTAATCAGTCAGTAAGTAATGTATACACCCTCTTACATGGTTTATCCTTAAGCTCACTCATCTCTCTATTCTGTACACAATCAGTCAGTAAGTAATGTATACACCCTCTTACATGGTTTATCCTTACGCTCACTCATCTCTCTGTTCTTTACATAATCAGTCAGTAAGTAATGTATACACCCTCTTACATGGTTTATCCTTACGCTCACTCATCTCTCTGTTCTGTACACAATCAGTCAGTAAGTAATGTATACACCCTCTTACATGGTTTATCCTTAAGCTCACTCATCTCTCTGTTCTTTACACAATCAGTCAGTAAGTAATGTATACACCCTCTTACATGGTTTATCCTTAAGCTCACTCATCTCTCTGTTCTTTACCTAATCAGTCAGTAAGTAATGTATACACCCTCTTACATGGTTTATCCTTAAGCTCACTCATCTCTCTGTTCTTTACCTAATCAGTCAGTAAGTAATGTATACACCCTCTTACATGGTTTATCCTTAAGCTCACTCATCTCTCTGTTCTTTACACAATCAGTCAGTAAGTAATGTATACACCCTCTTACATGGTTTATCCTTAAGCTCACTCATCTCTCTGTTCTTTACACAATCAGCTGGTAAGTAATGTATACACCCTCTTACATGGTTTATCCTTAAGCTCACTCATCTCTCTGTTCTTTACACAATCAGTCAGTAAGTAATGTATACACCCTCTTACATGGTTTATCCTTAAGCTCACTTATCTCTCTGTTCTTTACACAATCAGTCAGTAAGTAATGTATACACCCTCTTACATGGTTTATCCTTAAGCTCACTCATCTCTCTGTTCTTTACACAATCAGTCAGTAAGTAATGTATACACCCTCTTACATGGTTTATCCTTAAGCTCACTCATCTCTCTGTTCTTTACACAATCAGTCAGTAAGTAATGTATACACCCTCTTACATGGTTTATCCTTAAGCTCACTCATCTCTCTGTTTTTTACCTAATCAGTCAGTAAGTAATGTATACACCCTCTTACATGGTTTATCCTTAAGCTCACTCATCTCTCTGTTCTTTACACAATCAGTCAGTAAGTAATGTATACACCCTCTTACATTTTTATCCTTAAGCTCACTCATCTCTCTGTTCTTTACACAATCAGTCAGTAAGTAATGTATACACCCTCTTACATGGTTTATCCTTAAGCTCACTCATCTCTCTGTTCTTTACACAATCAGTCAGTAAGTAATGTATACACCCTCTTACATGGTTTATCCTTAAGCTCACTCATCTCTCTGTTCTTTACACAATCAGTCAGTAAGTAATGTATACACCCTCTTACATGGTTTATCCTTAAGCTCACTCATCTCTCTGTTCTTTACCTAATCAGTCAGTAAGTAATGTATACACCCTCTTACATGGTTTATCCTTAAGCTCACTCATCTCTCTGTTCTTTACACAATCAGTCAGTAAGTAATGTATACACCCTCTTACATGGTTTATCCTTAAGCTCACTCATCTCTCTGTTCTTTACCTAATCAGTCAGTAAGTAATGTATACACCCTCTTACATGGTTTATCCTTAAGCTCACTCATCTCTCTGTTCTTTACACAATCAGTCAGTAAGTAATGTATACACCCTATTACATGGTTTATCCTTAAGCTCACTCATCTCTCTGTTCTTTACCTAATCAGTCAGTAAGTAATGTATACACCCTCTTACATGGTTTATCCTTAAGCTTACTCATCTCTCTGTTCTGTACACAATCAGTCAGTAAGTAATGTATACACCCTCTTACATGGTTTATCCTTAAGCTCACTCATCTCTCTGTTCTTTACCTAATCAGCTGTTAAGTAATGTATACACCCTCTTACATGGTTTATCCTTAAGCTCACTTATCTCTCTGTTCTTTACACAATCAGCCGGTAAGTAATGTATACACCCTCTTACATGGTTTATGCTTAAGCTCACTCATCTCTCTGTTCTTTACACAATCAGTCAGTAAGTAATGTATACACCCTCTTACATGGTTTATCCTTACGCTCACTCATCTCTCTGTTCTTTACACAATCAGTCAGTAAATAATGTATACACCCTCTTACATGGTTTATCCTTACGCTCACTCATCTCTCTGTTCTTTACACAATCAGTCAGTAAGTAATGTATACACCCTCTTACATGGTTTATCCTTAAGCTTACTCATCTCTCTGTTCTTTACACAATCAGTCAGTAAGTAATGTATACACCCTCTTACATGGTTTATCCTTAAGCTAACTCATCTCTCTGTTCTGTACACAATCAGCCGGTAAGTAATGTATACACCCTCTTACATGGTTTATCCTTAAGCTAACTCATCTCTCTGTTCTTTACACAATCAGCCGGTAAGTAATGTTTACACCCTCTTACATGGTTTATCCTTAATCTCACTTATCTCTCTGTTCTTTACACAATCAGCTGGTAAGTTATGTATACACCCTCTTACATGGTTTATCCTTAAGCTAACTCATCTCTCTGTTCTGTACACAATCAGCCGGTAAGTAATGTATACACCCTCTTACATGGTTTATCCTTAAGCTCACTCATCTCTCTGTTCTTTACACAATCAGTCAGTAAGTAATGTATACACCCTCTTACATGGTTTATCCTTAAGCTCACTCATCTCTCTGTTCTTTACACAATCAGTCAGTAAGTAATGTATACACCCTCTTACATAGTTTATCCTTAAGCTCACTCATCTCTCTGTTCTTTACACAATCATTCAGTAAGTAATGTATACACCCTCTTACATGGTTTATACTTAAGCTCACTCATCTCTCTGTTCTTTACACAATCAGTCAGTAAGTAATGTATATACCCTCTTACATGGTGTTACGGTTGCCTCCAGGCTGGCTGGAAGTTGGACCGTAGAAAAGGATGCTCCTAGCGCTCCCCAAAGGAGCAGCAGCACCGTAGACACTATAACTACTGCGTAGCCACCATACGTAATGCAGACTCTACGAACCACCGCTGCTGGGCTGGTATCTCGCCGTCTGCTCTGCGCCCTGGACCTACGACCAGGCTCCAGTAGGTGAACCTCTTCCTTCTGTAGCAATCCCTGTAGCTAAGGGAGTATGAAAAACATAGCAATCCCTGTAGTGATTATAAGCTGTCCCCTACAAACATGAGTCAAAGCTGCAAGTTAGAGGGTCAAAATAGGTCTGATGTGCTGGAGCACACAGCCTGCTTTTTATTGAGGTTACATGCAAACAGGACACTCTCAGGGGGAGGCATAAAATCCCCCATCACACATTTGATATTAGATAGAGAGACACTCCCTTTGACAGGCCACAACATTACTTCAGCAGATAACAAGTTACACACAATAAAACAATGCAGTCCACCTTATCACTAGCAGTCTGATGGTAAGGTTTATCACTAAACCTAATTAGAGCTGATCCCAGCAAACTTGCATTTAGAAAGCTTCTTGAAGCTCAACAAAATTAACTCTTAATGGCACACAATGAAAACCAATGCCTCTGTAACAGTGCTCCCCCTCTGTGGAACACTCTGCCTGTGTGGCACCTGGCTCAGCAAGTCCCATTCACTGAACCAAGTGGGAGAAAGCCAGGGAAAAGCTATTTTACAGGTCTGGGGACATAGTCTTAAAGGGGCATTGTTCACCAAAGTCACAATATGTCCCCAGACGGTTCTTAAAGGGCCATACACACCCAATAAAAGTTAATATGTTCTCAGGGGCACAATCTTCCAGGGGCCATAGTCATGAGGAAGGAGGCTGGCAAATAGGCTTCTCCACGATCCATGGAAGCAGGGCAATTTTTCATTTAAAGGGCCAGTTACAAATAGCAGTTTGTAACACATGGTTTATCCTTAAGCTCACTCATCTCTCTGTTCTTTACACAATCAGTCAGTAAGTAATGTATACATCCTCTTACATGGTTTATCCTTAAGCTCACTCATCCCTCTGTTCTTTACACAATCAGCTAGTAAGTAATGTATATACCCTCTTACATGGTTTATCCTTAAGCTCACTCATCTCTCTGTTCTTTACACAATCAGCTGGTAAGTAATGTATACACCCACTTACATGGTTTATCCTTAAGCTCACTCATCTCTCTGTTCTTTACACAATCAGCTGGTAAGTAATGTATACACCCACTTACATGGTTTATCCTTAAGCTCACTCATCTCTCTGTTCTTTACACAATCAGTCAGTAAGTAATGTATACACCCTCTTACATGGTTTATCCTTACGCTCACTCATCTCTCTGTTCTTTACACAATCAGCCGGTAAGTAATGTATACACCCTCTTACATGGTTTATCCTTAAGTTCACTCATCTCTCTGTTCTTTACACAATCAGTCAGTAAGTAATGTATACACCCTATTACATGGTTTATCCTTAAGCTCACTCATCTCTCTGTTCTTTACACAATCAGTCAGTAAGTAATGTATACACCCTCTTACATGGTTTATCCTTAAGCTCACTCATCTCTCTGTTCTTTACCTAATCAGTCAGTAAGTAATGTATACACCCTCTTACATGGTTTATCCGTAATTTCACTCATCTCTCTGTTCTTTACACAATCAGTCAGTAAGTAATGTATACACCCTCTTACATGGTTTATCCTTACGCTCACTCATCTCTCTGTTCTGTACACAATCAGTCAGTAAGTAATGTATACACCCTCTTACATGGTTTATCCTTAAGCTCACTCATCTCTCTGTTCTTTACCTAATCAGTCAGTAAGTAATGTATACACCCTCTTACATGGTTTATCCTTAAGCTCACTCATCTCTCTGTTCTGTACACAATCAGTCAGTACGTAATGTATACAACCTCTTACATGGTTTATCCTTACGCTCACTCATCTGTCTGTTCTGTACACAATCAGCCAGTAATGTATACACCCTCTTACATGGTTTATCCTTAAGCTCACTCATCTCTCTGTTCTGTACACAATCAGTCAGTAAGTAATGTATACACCCTCTTACATGGTTTATCCTTAAGCTCACTCATCTCTCTGTTCTTTACCTAATCAGTCAGTAAGTAATGTATACACCCTCTTACATGGTTTATCCTTACGCTCACTCATCTCTCTGTTCTTTACACAATCAGTCAGTAAGTAATGTATACACCCTCTTACATGGTTTATCCTTACGCTCACTCATCTCTCTGTTCTGTACACAATCAGTCAGTAAGTAATGTATACACCCTCTTACATGGTTTATCCTTAAGCTCACTCATCTCTCTGTTCTTTACACAATCAGTCAGTAAGTAATGTATACACCCTCTTACATGGTTTATCCTTAAGCTCACTCATCTCTCTGTTCTTTACCTAATCAGTCAGTAAGTAATGTATACACCCTCTTACATGGTTTATCCTTAAGCTCACTCATCTCTCTGTTCTTTACCTAATCAGTCAGTAAGTAATGTATACACCCTCTTACATGGTTTATCCTTAAGCTCACTCATCTCTCTGTTCTTTACACAATCAGTCAGTAAGTAATGTATACACCCTCTTACATGGTTTATCCTTAAGCTCACTCATCTCTCTGTTCTTTACACAATCAGCTGGTAAGTAATGTATACACCCTCTTACATGGTTTATCCTTAAGCTCACTCATCTCTCTGTTCTTTACACAATCAGTCAGTAAGTAATGTATACACCCTCTTACATGGTTTATCCTTAAGCTCACTTATCTCTCTGTTCTTTACACAATCAGTCAGTAAGTAATGTATACACCCTCTTACATGGTTTATCCTTAAGCTCACTCATCTCTCTGTTCTTTACACAATCAGTCAGTAAGTAATGTATACACCCTCTTACATGGTTTATCCTTAAGCTCACTCATCTCTCTGTTCTTTACACAATCAGTCAGTAAGTAATGTATACACCCTCTTACATGGTTTATCCTTAAGCTCACTCATCTCTCTGTTTTTTACCTAATCAGTCAGTAAGTAATGTATACACCCTCTTACATGGTTTATCCTTAAGCTCACTCATCTCTCTGTTCTTTACACAATCAGTCAGTAAGTAATGTATACACCCTCTTACATGGTTTATCCTTAAGCTCACTCATCTCTCTGTTCTTTACACAATCAGTCAGTAAGTAATGTATACACCCTCTTACATGGTTTATCCTTAAGCTCACTCATCTCTCTGTTCTTTACACAATCAGTCAGTAAGTAATGTATACACCCTCTTACATGGTTTATCCTTAAGCTCACTCATCTCTCTGTTCTTTACACAATCAGTCAGTAAGTAATGTATACACCCTCTTACATGGTTTATCCTTAAGCTCACTCATCTCTCTGTTCTTTACCTAATCAGTCAGTAAGTAATGTATACACCCTCTTACATGGTTTATCCTTAAGCTCACTCATCTCTCTGTTCTTTACACAATCAGTCAGTAAGTAATGTATACACCCTCTTACATGGTTTATCCTTAAGCTCACTCATCTCTCTGTTCTTTACACAATCAGTCAGTGAGTAATGTATACACCCTCTTACATGGTTTATCCTTAAGCTCACTCATCTCTCTGTTCTTTACACAATCAGTCAGTAAGTAATGTATACACCATCTTACATGATTTATCCTTAAGCTCACTCATCTCTCTGTTCTTTACCTAATCAGTCAGTAAGTAATGTATACACCCTCTTACATGGTTTATCCTTAAGCTTACTCATCTCTCTGTTCTTTACCTAATCAGTCAGTAAGTAATGTATACACCCTCTTACATGGTTTATCCTTAAGCTCACTCATCTCTCTGTTCTGTACACAATCAGCCGGTACGTAATGTATACACCATCTTACATGGTTTATCCTAAAGCTCACTCATCTCTCTGTTCTTTACACAATCAGTCAGTAAGTAATGTATACACCCTCTTACATGGTTTATCCTTAATCTCACTCATCTCTCTGTTCTTTACCTAATCAGTCAGTAAGTAATGTATACACCCTCTTACATGGTTTATCCTTAAGCTCACTCATCTCTCTGTTCTTTACCTAATCAGTCAGTAAGTAATGTATACACCCTCTTACATGGTTTATCCTTAAGCTCACTCATCTCTCTGTTCTTTACCTAATCAGTCAGTAAGTAATGTATACACCCTCTTACATGGTTTATCCTTAAGCTCACTCATCTCTCTGTTCTTTACACAATCAGTCAGTAAGTAATGTATACACCCTCTTACATGGTTTATCCTTAAGCTCACTCATATCTCTGTTCTTTACACAATCAGTCAGTAAGTAATGTATACAACCTCTTACATGGTTTATCCTTACGCTCACTCATCTCTCTGTTCTTTACACAATCAGTCAGTAAGTAATGTATACACCCTATTACATGGTTTATCCTTAAGCTCACTCATCTCTCTGTTCTTTACCTAATCAGTCAGTAAGTAATGTATACACCCTCTTACATGGTTTATCCTTAAGCTCACTCATCTCTCTGTTCTTTACACAATCAGTCAGTAAGTAATGTATACACCCTATTACATGGTTTATCCTTAAGCTCACTCATTTCTCTGTTCTTTACACAATCAGTCAGTAAGTAATGTATACACCCTCTTACATGGTTTATCCTTAAGCTCACTCATCTCTCTGTTCTTTACCTAATCAGTCAGTAAGTAATGTATACACCCTCTTACATGGTTTATCCTTAAGCTTACTCATCTCTCTGTTCTTTACCTAATCAGTCAGTAAGTAATGTATACACCCTCTTACATGGTTTATCCTTAAGCTCACTCATCTCTCTGTTCTTTACCTAATCAGTCGGTAAGTAATGTATACACCCTCTTACATGGTTTATCCTTAAGCTCACTCATCTCTCTGTTCTTTAACTAATCAGTCAGTAAGTAATGTATACACCCTCTTACATGGTTTATCCTTAAGCTTACTCATCTCTCTGTTCTGTACACAATCAGTCAGTAAGTAATGTATACACCCTCTTACATGGTTTATCCTTAAGCTCACTCATCTCTCTGTTCTTTACCTAATCAGCTGTTAAGTAATGTATACACCCTCTTACATGGTTTATCCTTAAGCTCACTCATCTCTCTGTTCTTTACACAATGAGCCGGTAAGTAATGTATACACCCTCTTACATGGTTTATCCTTAAGCTCACTTATCTCTCTGTTCTTTACACAATCAGCCGGTAAGTATTGTATACACCCTCTTACATGGTTTATGCTTAAGCTCACTCATCTCTCTGTTCTTTACACAATCAGTCAGTAAGTAATGTATACACCCTCTTACATGGTTTATCCTTAAGCTCACTCATCTCTCTGTTCTTTACACAATCAGTCAGTAAGTAATGTATACACCCTCTTACATGGTTTATCCTTAAGCTCACTCATCTCTCTGTTCTTTACACAATCAGTCAGTAAGTAATGTATACACCCTCTTACATAGTTTATCCTTAAGCTCACTCATCTCTCTGTTCTTTACACAATCATTCAGTAAGTAATGTATACACCCTCTTACATGGTTTATACTTAAGCTCACTCATCTCTCTGTTCTTTACACAATCAGTCAGTAAGTAATGTATATACCCTCTTACATGGTGTTACGGTTGCCTCCAGGCTGGCTGGAAGTTGGACCGTAGAAAAGGATGCTCCTAGCGCTCCCCAAAGGAGCAGCAGCACCGTAGACACTATAACTACTGCGTAGCCACCATACGTAATGCAGACTCTACGAACCACCGCTGCTGGGCTGGTATCTCGCCGTCTGCTCTGCGCCCTGGACCTACGACCAGGCTCCAGTAGGTGAACCTCTTCCTTCTGTAGCAATCCCTGTAGCTAAGGGAGTATGAAAAACATAGCAATCCCTGTAGTGATTATAAGCTGTCCCCTACAAACATGAGTCAAAGCTGCAAGTTAGAGGGTCAAAATAGGTCTGATGTGCTGGAGCACACAGCCTGCTTTTTATTGAGGTTACATGCAAACAGGACACTCTCAGGGGGAGGCATAAAATCCCCCATCACACATTTGATATTAGATAGAGAGACACTCCCTTTGACAGGCCACAACATTACTTCAGCAGATAACAAGTTACACACAATAAAACAATGCAGTCCACCTTATCACTAGCAGTCTGATGGTAAGGTTTATCACTAAACCTAATTAGAGCTGATCCCAGCAAACTTGCATTTAGAAAGCTTCTTGAAGCTCAACAAAATTAACTCTTAATGGCACACAATGAAAACCAATGCCTCTGTAACAGTGCTCCCCCTCTGTGGAACACTCTGCCTGTGTGGCACCTGGCTCAGCAAGTCCCATTCACTGAACCAAGTGGGAGAAAGCCAGGGAAAAGCTATTTTACAGGTCTGGGGACATAGTCTTAAAGGGGCATTGTTCACCAAAGTCACAATATGTCCCCAGACGGTTCTTAAAGGGCCATACACACCCAATAAAAGTTAATATGTTCTCAGGGGCACAATCTTCCAGGGGCCATAGTCATGAGGAAGGAGGCTGGCAAATAGGCTTCTCCACGATCCATGGAAGCAGGGCAATTTTTCATTTAAAGGGCCAGTTACAAATAGCAGTTTGTAACACATGGTTTATCCTTAAGCTCACTCATCTCTCTGTTCTTTACACAATCAGTCAGTAAGTAATGTATACATCCTCTTACATGGTTTATCCTTAAGCTCACTCATCCCTCTGTTCTTTACACAATCAGCTAGTAAGTAATGTATATACCCTCTTACATGGTTTATCCTTAAGCTCACTCATCTCTCTGTTCTTTACACAATCAGCTGGTAAGTAATGTATACACCCACTTACATGGTTTATCCTTAAGCTCACTCATCTCTCTGTTCTTTACACAATCAGCTGGTAAGTAATGTATACACCCACTTACATGGTTTATCCTTAAGCTCACTCATCTCTCTGTTCTTTACACAATCAGTCAGTAAGTAATGTATACACCCTCTTACATAGTTTATCCTTAAGCTCACTCATCTCTCTGTTCTTTACACAATCATTCAGTAAGTAATGTATACACCCTCTTACATGGTTTATACTTAAGCTCACTCATCTCTCTGTTCTTTACACAATCAGTCAGTAAGTAATGTATATACCCTCTTACATGGTGTTACGGTTGCCTCCAGGCTGGCTGGAAGTTGGACCGTAGAAAAGGATGCTCCTAGCGCTCCCCAAAGGAGCAGCAGCACCGTAGACACTATAACTACTGCGTAGCCACCATACGTAATGCAGACTCTACGAACCACCGCTGCTGGGCTGGTATCTCGCCGTCTGCTCTGCGCCCTGGACCTACGACCAGGCTCCAGTAGGTGAACCTCTTCCTTCTGTAGCAATCCCTGTAGCTAAGGGAGTATGAAAAACATAGCAATCCCTGTAGTGATTATAAGCTGTCCCCTACAAACATGAGTCAAAGCTGCAAGTTAGAGGGTCAAAATAGGTCTGATGTGCTGGAGCACACAGCCTGCTTTTTATTGAGGTTACATGGTTTATCCTTACGCTCACTCATCTCTCTGTTCTTTACACAATCAGCCGGTAAGTAATGTATACACCCTCTTACATGGTTTATCCTTAAGTTCACTCATCTCTCTGTTCTTTACACAATCAGTCAGTAAGTAATGTATACACCCTCTTACATGGTTTATCCTTAAGCTCACTCATCTCTCTGTTCTTTACACAATCAGTCAGTAAGTAATGTATACACCCTCTTACATGGTTATCTTAAAGCTCACTCATCTCTCTGTTCTTTACACAATCAGTCAGTAAGTAATGTATACACCCTCTTACATGGTTTATCCTTAAGCTCACTCATCTCTCTGTTCTTTACACAATCAGTCAGTAAGTAATGTATACACCCTCTTACATGGTTTATCCTTAAGCTCACTCATCTCTCTGTTCTTTTTTTTTTTTTTTTTTTTAATTTTTATTATACAAAAAAGAAAAAAGACAAATACAAACAACACACACATAACACACAATTCTCCATGCATGGAGATTACAGCATAAAAGAAACAATATATAGAAAGGGACAAAAGCCAGGTAGCCATGACCCTTTCCCGGACAACTCAAAGAAAAAAAAAAAAAAAAAAAAAAAAAAAAAAAGGGTAGTAGTAATGAAGAATATTCCCTCTCTTCTCTCGCCCCCCAGTATCCCCCCACCCCCCCTAATCTAATTTAATGTTAATGATTTGTTCTATATATTGTACGAAGTCGTTTCCCTGAAAGCCCACGAAAACTCTCCACCTTCTACAGAATTTCTCTCCTGAGGGCCTCTCCAATTTTGATTCATATGCTGCTTTGATTGATGAGTCTAATAGTGCTTTCCTCACTTCTGGGATAGTGGGTGTCTTACAAGAAATCCAATATTTAAAGAGAAGTGTTCTAATAATTGTTAATGCTATTAGTATAAAATCAACATCTTTATCCCAAGCGGTGTGGGATCTTAAAAAAAGGATAGAGTCTCGTGTTAGCTGGATCTTTTTTTTTACTATATTAGAGAGAAAATATTCTACCTTCATCCAAAATTGATTTACCTTAGGGCATCCCCAGACTAGATGAATCAAGTCAGGGTCATGAAAGTGGCATTTAGAGCAGATATTAAACACAGTTTTGTTCCACTTGGCCACTCTCCGAGGAATTAAATAATCTCTGTGTATCACCCTAAATTGAATTTCCCTATAATAAGACGAAGAAAACAGCCTCTGTGCAGTTTTTACACTCTTTAAGAGTAATGTTTCAAGATCAGGAGAGTCAACCAGTGTTAACCACTGGGAAGTCAAATCTACTAGAACCGATGTTTCTTCCAGGGATACCAAAAATTTATAGATAAAGGATAATAATCCCTTCCTAACCTTTACCAGATCAACCAGCGGATGTTGTTCCCACAACTGGGGATCCAAATTCACTAGTTTAAGGATATAGCCTTTTACTTGAATAAAATAGAATATATGTTTTTTCTGAACTTCCGGAAAAATCTCTTGAAATCTATCAAATGTGAAAACTTTATTTGACTCAGAGTCATAGAAGTCTTTCACTATAAGTGGTCTCCCTGGTGACCATTTTTCAAAAATGTCCACCATATTGCCTAAAGGAAAGTGTGTATTGCCAGTTATCGGCAACCATTTTGAGATGTTCTTCCTCATTCCAATCGATTTAGTTAACCTTCTCCAGACTATTATTATATCTCTATACAAAGGGTGTTCCATTAATCTCTTTCCTAGTTCTTTATTTGAAGCAAATAGGATATAATTTAAGGAGAGCGGGGTACAAACTTGATTCTCGAGAATCTCATCCGAGTATACAAAGGATCTTGTTAGCCAATCTATAGGGAATCTTAAGATGGCAGCCTGATTATATCTCTCTAGATCGGGTAAAGCGAGCCCGCCTTTAAAATAGGGTTGATATAACTTGGCTAGTTTCAATCTTGGCTTTCTCCCGCTCCAAAGAAATGCTCTCAGAGCTTGATTAAAGAGACGTAGATCAGTCTTATTAATTAAGAGAGGAAACATCCTCAAAGTATACAGAATCTTAGGGACAATAAACATCTTATAGAGAGCTATCTTACCTGTAAGTGAAACCGGGAGTGAGGCCCATGATTTTAATTTTTCTCTGCTATCCCTCAGTATTGATACAAAATTATCTTTATACCAATCTGCTGTATTAGCAGAGATCTTCAACCCCAGATATTCCAGCGAGTTTGTTTCTATAAACTGAAAGGGTTGTGCTTCCCCTGAATCGTGCTTCAGCCACAAGATTTTGGACTTCAAAAGGTTTGTTTTATACCCTGAGGCTCTACCATATTGTTCAAGCAGATTAATAATAGCACTAATCTGTTTTCTTGGCTCAGCAACAAATAGCAGAAGGTCATCTGCGAATAGAGCAGTTTTAAATTTTACCTGGTCTATATTTATTCCGATCAACATATTCCTTAATATGATAGCCAGAGGTTCTATTATAAGATCAAACAATAATGGAGACATCGGGCATCCCTGACGGGTGCCTCTAGTTAGCATAAATGAGTTAGACATAGAGTTGTTAATCAACAAAGAGGCCTTAATATCTGAATATACTTTAACAATAAAATCCCTAAAGAGGCCCCTAAATCCAAATCTCTCTAGGACCTGGATCAAGAAGAGCCATTCCACCCTGTCGAAGGCCTTCTCTGCATCCAAGGATAGCAGGAAGGCCTCCGGCAGGGCAGTACAGTCTCCCCCAAACCGGTTGATAACCTGAAGAATTTTCCTTACATTAAATTCAGACGCTCTCCCCATAACGAAGCCTGCCTGGTCCTGATGCACTATCGCTGGTAACAAAGATTTCAGTCTTTCCGCCAGAAGTTTCATCAGTATCTTGTAATCAAGGCAGAGAAGTGAAATGGGCCTATATGAAGTCATATCCGAAGGATCTTTATTGATCTTTGGAATTAAGATTATATTGGCCCTCTTAAAGTTCTCCGAAATTTGTTTGTCTGTTCCATAATATGTATTATATAGATCGGTCAGTACCGGGCCTATCTCTGTTCGCAGGATTTGGTAAAATTTGACCGGTAAACAGTCTGGGCCAGGAGCTTTTCCTCTAGCCATTGAATTGATGGTTTTTTGTACTTCCCTCTCTGTTATTGGTCGATTCAGACCCTCACTATCCTCTTCTGTAATTTTTGGGAAATTGATATCTTCCAAAAATTTTATTATGTCTTCTAAGTCAGGACATTGTGAAGTATATAAGTTAGTGTAAAACCTCTGAAATAATTGCAGTATTCGGCCTTGATCTGTATATACTTGATCCTTCTCTCTAATTGCTGCTATTGATTTCCTCCTAGACTGTCTTTTAAACAGAGAGGCCATATATTTGCCAACTTTATTTCCATATTTAGCAAATCTAGCACTACTCTTATATGAGAGTATCTGTGCCTCTCCCAGAAGGAACGTCTCTCTTTCTTTCTTTGCCTGGTAAGTATTTATCTGTATTCAATTTACAGTAATGTATCCACCCTCTTACATGGTTTATCCTTAAGCTCACTCATCTCTCTGTTCTTTACACAATCAGTCAGTAAGTAATGTATACACCCTCTTACATGGTTTATCCTTAAGCTCACTCATCTCTCTGTTCTTTACACAATCAGCTGGTAAGTAATGTAAACACCCTCTTACATGGTTTATCCTTAAGCTCACTCATCTCTCTGTTCTTTACACAATCAGACAGTAAGTAATGTATACACCCTCTTACATGGTTTATCCTTAAGCTCACTCATCTCTCTGTTCTTTACACAATCAGCCAGTAAGTAATGTATACACCCTCTTACATGGTTTATCCTTAAGCTCACTCATCTCTCTGTTCTTTACACAATCAGTCAGTAAGTAATGTATACAACCTCTTACATGGTTTATCCTTAAGCTCACTCATCTCTCTGTAATTTACAGAATCAGTCTGTAAGTAATGTATACACCCTCTTACATGGTTTATCCTTAAGCTCACTCATCTCTCTGTTCTTTACACAATCAGCTGGTAAGTAATGTATACACCCTCTTACATGGTTTATCCTTAAGCTCACTCATCTCTCTGTTCTTTAAACAATCAACCAGTAAGTAATGTATACACCCTCTTACATGGTTTATCCTTAAGCTCACTCATCTGTCTGTTCTGTACACAATCAGCCGGAAAGTAATGTATACACCCTCTTACATGGTTTATCCTTTAGCTCACTCATCTCTCTGTTCTTTACACAATCAGCCGGTAAGTAATGTATACATCCTCTTACATGGTTTATCCTTAAGCTCACTCATCTCTCTGTTCTGTACACAATCAGGCGGAAAGTAATGTATACACCCTCTTACATGGTTTATCCTTAAGCTCACTCATCTCTCTGTTATGTACACAATCAATCACAAAGAAGGCAGGATCCAGCTTTTGTATATAATAAAATCCAAATTTTATTCAGTATAATTTAAAACGCCAAACAGGCTATAGAAACAGCACAAACAAAGTAGGTGTGTGAGCGTGACACCAGGGCTTACATGTTTCGGCCAGCAGCCGTAATCATAGCCATGTTACATATGTTTGTCTGCAGAAGAATTGCATATTTGAGGAGCTGTTCTCATCCTTCTTTATTTCTTATGTACACAATCAGCCAGTAAGTAATGTATACACCCTATTACATGGTTTATCCTTAAGCTCACTCATCTCTCTGTTATGTAAACAATCAGCCAGTAAGTAATGTATACACCCTCTCACATGGTTTATCCTTACACTCACTCATCTCTCTGTTCTGTACACAATCAGTCAGTAAGTAATGTATAACCCTCTTACATGGTTTATCCTTAAGCTCACTCATCTCTCTGTTCTTTACACAATCAGTCAGTAAGTAATGTATACACCCTCTTACATGGTTTATCCTTAAGCTCACTCATCTCTCTGTTCTTTACACAATCAGCTGGTAAGTAATATAAACACCCTCTTACATGGTTTATCCTTAAGCTCACTCATCTCTCTGTTCTTTACACAATCAGCCAGTAAGTAATGTATACACCCTCTTACATGGTTTATCCTTAAGCTCACTCATCTCTCTGTTCTTTACACAATCAGTCAGTAAGTAATGTATACAACCTCTTACATGGTTTATCCTTAAGCTCACTCATCTCTCTGTAATTTACACAATCAGTCAGTAAGTAATGTATACACCCTCTTACATGGTTTATCCTTAAGCTCACTCATCTCTCTGTTCTTTACACAATCAGCTGGTAAGTAATGTATACACCCTCTTACATGGTTTATCCTTAAGCTCACTCATCTCTCTGTTCTTTACACAATCAGTCAGTAAGTAATGTATACAACCTCTTACATGGTTTATCCTTAAGCTCACTCATCTCTCTGTTCTTTACACAATCAGCCAGTAAGTAATGTATACACCCTCTTACATGGTTTATCCTTACGCTCACTCATCTCTCTGTAATTTACACAATCAGTCAGTAAGTAATGTATATACCCTCTTACATGGTTTATCCTTAAGCTCACTCATCTCTCTGTTCTGTACACAATCAGCTGGTAAGTTATGTATACACCCTCTTACATGGTTTATCCTTAAGCTCACTCATCTCTCTGTTCTTTACACAATCAGTCAGTAAGTAATGTATACAACCTCTTACATGGTTCATCCTTAAGCTCACTCATCTCTCTGTTATTTACACAATCAGTCAGTAAGTAATGTATACACCCTCTTACATGGTTTATCCTTAAGCTAACTCATCTCTCTGTTCTTTACACAAACAGATGGTAAGTAATGTATACACCCTCTTACATGGTTTATCCTTAAGCTCACTCATCTCTCTGTTCTTTACACAATCAGCTGGTAAGTAATGTATACACCCTCTTACATGGTTTATCCTTAAGCTCACTCATCTCTCTGTTCTTTAAACAATCAACCAGTAAGTAATGTATACACCCTCTTACATGGTTTATCCTTAAGCTCACTCATCTGTCTGTTCTGTACACAATCAGCCGGAAAGTAATGTATACACCCTCTTACATGGTTTATCCTTAAGCTCACTCATCTCTCTGTTGTTTACACAATCAGCCGGTAAGTAATGTATACACCCTCTTACATGGTTTATCCTTAAGCTCACTCATCTCTCTGTTCTTTACACAATCAGCTGGTAAGTAATGTATACACCCTCTTACATGGTTTATCCTTAAGCTCACTCATCTCTCTGTTCTTTAAACAATCAACCAGTAAGTAATGTATACACCCTCTTACATGGTTTATCCTTAAGCTCACTCATCTCTCTGTTCTTTACACAATCAGCCGGTAAGTAATGTATACACCCTATTACATGGTTTATCCTTAAGCTCACTCATCTCTCTGTTCTTTACACAATCAGTCAGTAAGTAATGTATACACCCTCTTACATGGTTTATCCTTAAGCTCACTCATCTCTCTGTTCTTTACACAATCAGCCAGTAAGTAATGTATACACCCTCTTACATGGTTTATCCTTAAGCTCACTCATCTCTCTGTTCTTTACACAATCAGCCAGTAAGTAATGTATACACCCTCTTACATGGTTTATCCTTAAGCTCACTCATCTCTCTGTTCTTTACACAATCAGTCAGTAAGTAATGTATACACCCTCTTACATGGTTTATCCTTAAGCTCACTCATCTCTCTGTTCTTTACACAATCAGTCAGTAAGTAATGTATACACCCTCTTACATGGTTTATCCTTAAGCTCACTCATCTCTCTGTTATTTACACAATCAGTCAGTAAGTAATGTATAAACCCTCTTACATGGTTTATCCTTAAGCTCACTCATCTCTCTGTTCTTTACACAATCAGCCGGTAAGTAATGTATACACCCTATTACATGGTTTATCCTTAATCTCACTCATCTCTCTGTTCTTTACACAATCAGTCAGTAAGTAATGTATACACCCTCTTACATGGTTTATCCTTAAGCTCACTCATCTCTCTGTTCTTTACACAATCAGCCAGTAAGTAATGTATACACCCTCTTACATGGTTTATCCTTAAGCTCACTCATCTCTCTGTTCTTTACACAATCAGTCAGTAAGTAATGTATACAACCTCTTACATGGTTTATCCTTAAGCTCACTCATCTCTCTGTTATTTACACAATCAGTCAGTAAGTAATGTATACACCCTCTTACATGGTTTATCCTTAAGCTCACTCATCTCTCTGTTCTTTACACAATCAGCTGGTAAGTAATGTATACACCCTCTTACATGGTTTATCCTTAAGCTCACTCATCTCTCTGTTCTTTACACAATCAGCTGGTAAGTAATGTATACACCCTCTTACATGGTTTATCCTTAAGCTCACTCATCTCTCTGTTCTTTACACAATCAGCTGGTAAGTAATGTATACACCCTCTTACATGGTTTATCCTTAAGCTCACTCATCTCTCTGTTCTTTAAACAATCAACCAGTAAGTAATGTATACACCCTCTTACATGGTTTATCCTTAAGCTAACTCATCTCTCTGTTCTTTACACAATCAGTCAGTAAGTAATGTATATACCCTCTTACATGGTTTATCCTTAAGCTCACTCATCTCTCTGTTCTGTACACAATCAGCTGGTAAGTTATGTATACACCCTCTTACATGGTTTATCCTTAAGCTCACTCATCTCTCTGTTCTTTACACAATCAGTCAGTAAGTAATGTATACAACCTCTTACATGGTTTATCCTTAAGCTCACTCATCTCTCTGTTATTTACACAATCAGTCAGTAAGTAATGTATACACCCTCTTACATGGTTTATCCTTAAGCTAACTCATCTCTCTGTTCTTTACACAAACAGATGGTAAGTAATGTATACACCCTCTTACATGGTTTATCCTTAAGCTCACTCATCTCTCTGTTCTTTACACAATCAGCTGGTAATTAATGTATACACCCTCTTACATGGTTTATCCTTAAGCTCACTCATCTCTCTGTTCTTTACACAATCAGTCAGTAAGTAATGTATACACCCTCTTACATGGTTTATCCTTAAGCTCACTCATCTGTCTGTTCTGTACACAATCAGCCGGAAAGTAATGTATACACCCTCTTACATGGTTTATCCTTAAGCTCACTCATCTCTCTGTTCTTTACACAATCAGCCAGTAAGTAATGTATACACCCTCTTACATGGTTTATCCTTAAGCTCACTCATCTCTCTGTTCTTTACACAATCAGCCAGTAAGTAATGTATACACCCTCTTACATGGTTTATCCTTAAGCTCACTCATCTCTCTGTTCTTTACACAATCAGTCAGTAAGTAATGTATACACCCTCTTACATGGTTTATCCTTAAGCTCACTCATCTGTCTGTTCTGTACACAATCAGCCGGAAAGTAATGTATACACCCTCTTACATGGTTTATCCTTAAGCTCACTCATCTCTCTGTTCTTTACACAATCAGCCAGTAAGTAATGTATACACCCTCTTACATGGTTTATCCTTAAGCTCACTCATCTCTCTGTTCTTTACACAATCAGCCAGTAAGTAATGTATACACCCTCTTACATGGTTTATCCTTAAGCTCACTCATCTCTCTGTTCTTTACACAATCAGTCAGTAAGTAATGTATACAACCTCTTACATGGTTTATCCTTAAGCTCACTCATCTCTCTGTTCTTTACACAATCAGCCAGTAAGTAATGTATACACCCTCTTACATGGTTTATCCTTAAGCTCACTCATCTCTCTGTTGTTTACACAATCAGCCGGTAAGTAATGTATACACCCTATTACATGGTTTATCCTTAAGCTCACTCATCTCTCTGTTCTTTACACAATCAGTCAGTAAGTAATGTATACACCCTCTTACATGGTTTATCCTTAAGCTCACTCATCTCTCTGTTCTTTACACAATTAGCCAGTAAGTAATGTTTACACCCTCTTACATGGTTTATCCTTAAGCTCACTCATCTCTCTGTTCTTTACACAATCAGCCAGTAAATAATGTATACACCCTTTTACATGGTTTATCCTTAAGCTCACTCATCTCTCTGTTCTTTACACAATCAGTCAGTAAGTAATGTATACACCCTCTTACATGGTTTATCCTTAAGCTCACTCATCTCTCTGTTCTTTACCTAATCAGTCAGTAAGTAATGTATACACCCTCTTACATGGTTTATCCTTAAGCTCACTCATCTCTCTGTTATTTACACAATCAGTCAGTAAGTAATGTATACACCCTCTTACATGGTTTATCCTTAAGCTCACTCATCTCTCTGTTCTTTACACAATCAGCCGGTAAGTAATGTATACACCCTATTACATGGTTTATCCTTAAGCTCACTCATCTCTCTGTTCTTTACACAATCAGTCAGTAAGTAATGTATACACCCTCTTACATGGTTTATCCTTAAGCTCACTCATCTCTCTGTTCTTTACACAATCAGACAGTAAGTAATGTATACACCCTCTTACATGGTTTATCCTTAAGCTCACTCATCTCTGTTTTGTATACAATCAGACAGTAAGTAATGTATACACCCTCTTACATGGTTTATCCTTAAGCTCACTCATCTCTCTGTTCTTTACACAATCAGCCAGTAAGTAATGTATACACCCTCTTACATGGTTTATCCTTAAGCTCACTCATCTCTCTGTTCTTTACACAATCAGTCAGTAAGTAATGTATACAACCTCTTACATGGTTTATCCTTAAGCTCACTCATCTCTCTGTTATTTACACAATCAGTCAGTAAGTAATGTATACACCCTATTACATGGTTTATCCTTAAGCTCACTCATCTCTCTGTTCTGTACACAATCAGTCAGTAAGTAATGTATACAACCTCTTACATGGTTTATCCTTAAGCTCACTCATCTCTCTGTTCTTTACACAATCAGCCGGTAAGTAATGTATACACCCTCTTACATGGTTTATCCTTAAAAGGACCAGTCAACACAGTAGATTTGCATAATCAACAAATGCAAGATTAAAAGTTATGTCTTTTTCCACTCCCCCTGTACCATGTGACAGCCATCAGCCAATCACAAATACATACACGTACCATGTGACAGCTATCAGCCATTCACAAATGCATACACACTTATTCTTGCACATGCTCAGTAGGAGCTGGTGACTCAAAAAGTTTAAATATAAAAAGACTGTGCACATTTGATTGAGTGTCCCTTTAAGCTCACTCATCTCTCTGTTATG
Source organism: Bombina bombina (assembly GCF_027579735.1). Classification (NCBI taxonomy): domain Eukaryota; kingdom Metazoa; phylum Chordata; class Amphibia; order Anura; family Bombinatoridae; genus Bombina; species Bombina bombina. The sequence goes on from NC_069508.1 coordinate 220,081,328, forward strand.
TACACAATCAGCCAGTAAGTAATGTATACACCCTCTTACATGGTGTATCCTTAAGCTCACTCATCTCTCTGTTATGTACACAATCAGCCAGTAAGTAATGTATACACCCTCTTACATGGTTTATCCTTAAGCTCACTCATCTCTCTGTTCTGTACACAATCAGCTGGTAAGTAATGTATACACCCTCTTACATGGTTTATCCTTAAGCTCACTCATCTCTCTGTTCTTTACACAATCAGTCAGTAAGTAGAGAGATGAGTGAGCTTAAGGATAAACCATGTAAGAGGGTGTATACATTACTTACTGACTGATTGTGTAAAGAACAGAGAGATGAGTGAGCTTAAGGATAAACCATGTAAGAGGGTGTATACATTACTTACTGACTGATTGTGTACAGAACAGAGAGATGAGTGAGCTTAAGGATAAACCATGTAAGAGGGTGTATACATTACTTACTGGCTGATTGTGTGAAGAACAATGTATACACCCTCTTACATGGTTTATCCTTAAGCTTACTCATCTCTCTGATCTGTACACAATCAGTCAGTAAGTAATGTATACACCCTCTTAAATGGTTTATCCTTAAGCTCACTCATCTCTCTGTTCTGTACACAATCAGTCAGTAAGTAATGTATACACCCTCTTACATGGTTTATCCTTAAGCTCACTCATCTCTCTGTTATTTACACAATCAGTCAGTAAGTAATGTATACACTGTAACGGTACCAACCGGATACCAAGGGTTAACACCAGGGAACAATGTCCTGCATAGGGAATCAGCAATTCACAACCCAGCCAGTTTTCAGGTTTTAAACAGAATGAAATTTATTAAGGCTCATATGCCCAGTATTTATGCAGGTCTGACCCCCCCAGAAGGGGGGTTGAAAGAATGTTGTACATTGAATGGAGGGAACACGCCCTTTTACATGATACAATAGAATACCTTGCTCAAGCTGATAACAATTTAAACACAGACACACACTTGTCTTTCCTTATCATCTAGGGTCTGCTCTCTGAGGTTGATTAAACAATGGACTGTGTATCAATAACATTAATGACAGTGCACAATAGCTGAACACAGTTAACTCTTTCAGTGCTGACAGAAGGGTCTGTCACATCTACATAGCACAATATACAGCCTATAGACAACCTTTCTTATGTTATAGTCCAGAAGTGGCTAGGTTTGCCACAATGCTCCCCCAGAACCAAGCCGGCATACACAGTCTGATCCCAACGGATCGGCTTGGGGATGTCCGGGGCAACAACTTTCGGCTCAAGTAGGCTACGGGGTGTTCTCCGCCATCTGCTCCAACTTGGCTCAGTACTGCCCCCACCCCAAACATGGAAGCGTCTCTTCCCGGAGGGACTGGGCTTGGGTAGTCACAGGGTTAACATCAGCGGGATCCATGGGAGCATAGGCAGAAACAAGGGGGGCCAAGTCATTTCCAAGGAGAACATCAGCAGGTAAGTCCTTCTTGACCCCCACATTCACAAGTCTAGCGCCCACTCCCCAATCCAAATGTACCCTGGCAACAGGTAGGCGGAACACAGTGCCCCCTGCTACCCTCACAGCCACAGTGTCTCCAGTGTGCTGTTTCTCAGGCACCAAGTTCTCTTGAAGCAAGGTCATGGTAGCACCAGTATCCCGTAGACAACTGACCTCCTTCCCATTCACTTTAACCCGTTGCCGGTTATTCCGGTGGGCAGCTTGCACGGGGTCTGCTTCATGTAGGCTGCCCCAGCATTCTGGCGCCTCTACGTAGCGGGCCACAGGCTGAGGATTATGTGGGATTCCGCCAGCGGGTCTTCTCCAGGACTGTGCTTGATTCGCTGCGTTTAGGGGACACTCTGGTCTTTTGTGCCCTAGTTGCTTACATCCAAAGCACCGAATAGGTTGTGAGTAGCCCCGCGAATTGAACCGGGCTCTCTGAGGGTAGTTCGTGGCCGGAGGCCGTGTGGTATAGCGGTGCGCCGGGGGTTGGTAACTGGCAGCTGCTGGGGTGACTGGGGGTCTGTACTCCACTCTAGCAGTGGGCAATCGGTATACTGCTCCCCCTGCCCCTCGTACTGCCACGGATCCGCCAGTGGGTGCTGTATCCGGCACCAAATGGGGAGCTATCAGGGTTAAAGTAGCTCCCGAATCCCGAAGTCCCTGGACCGACATCACCTCATGCAGAATTCCCAGGGGTTCCTCGGCTTGGGTGCTCAACACCTCATGAGTGGCTGGCTCCGTTTGGTAATGGTGAGCAGCCGCCCTTGGGGCCAGGTTCTGTCTGACCTGGTTCCAAGCTTGTCTGCTCCGATTTTGGGTGCACTCACGTGCCATATGTCCCCACTGCTTGCAGGTGTGGCATTGTATATTAGCCCGTCCGTTGTTAGGCTGTAGTCCATGGTGCCTCCTGGCATCAAAATGCTGGTCTGCTAATCTGGCTGCTTCGGTTAAGGTGAGGGGTTTTCGATCTCTCACCCATTCTTGGGCTTCTGGGGACAAGCCGTTAAAGAATTGCTCCAACAGCATCAGTTGTCGCAATTCTTCCATGGTGGTAGCTTGGCTGGCCTGTATCCACCCCTGAGATGCTTGATCCAGCTTGTGGGCCCACTCTGCATGGGAATCTCTTTCTGGCTTGCGCAGGCCTCTAAACTTGCGCCGGTATGCCTCTGAGGTAATGGCATATCTTTCCAAGATCGCTCTCTTCACTTTAGCGTAATCCTTGCTGTCCTCCCTGGGTACAGCGCGATACGCTTCCGCTGCCCTACCGGCTAGCTTGCCTGCTAGCACCGGCACCCATACGGACTGCTCCAAATCATGTAACTCGCACAGTCTCTCAAAATCCTGTAAATACCCATCAATCTCATCCTTCTCCTCACAAAACATTTTAAATGCATGGTATGGGATTTTGGGTCTTACTGGGTTGCTGAGTGCGTCCAAAATGGATTCTGCTCGGGAGGATGCATTCCGCGGACTGTGTGCCATCACGTACTCCTGCACATCTGCCATTACCACGGATAGCATATCCCGTGGTACAGGTTGGGGTAAAAATTCCAGCCTGGTCCTCATTTCCCTCTGGTATAGGGTCTCCTCCATGGCTGCTGGAGGCGTAGCGCTGCGAGCTCTGTCTCCCTCCATCAGCTCAGCAATTAATATAGCCTTGGGTTTGCTGCTGCCTATCTTTCCCCTGGCTTCTAGCAGTTCCTTTTACGTTTGTCTCTTTAGCTTAGAATAATCCATCTCCATTCACTTCGGTCCCTGGTACTCCTTCCATCTTAGTCAGTATTGTAGTAATCCCCCTCTTCCTGAGGTTACTGGCTTGTGTAGTTGCTCTTCTGGGCGATAAGGTTCATTCCGTCGCTTGCCACCAATTGTAACGGTACCAACCGGATACCAAGGGTTAACACCAGGGAACAATGTCCTGCATAGGGAATCAGCAATTCACAACCCAGCCAGTTTTCAGGTTTTAAACAGAATGAAATTTATTAAGGCTCATATGCCCAGTATTTATGCAGGTCTGACCCCCCCAGAAGGGGGGTTGAAAGAATGTTGTACATTGAATGGAGGGAACACGCCCTTTTACATGATACAATAGAATACCTTGCTCAAGCTGATAACAATTTAAACACAGACACACACTTGTCTTTCCTTATCATCTAGGGTCTGCTCTCTGAGGTTGATTAAACAATGGACTGTGTATCAATAACATTAATGACAGTGCACAATAGCTGAACACAGTTAACTCTTTCAGTGCTGACAGAAGGGTCTGTCACATCTACATAGCACAATATACAGCCTATAGACAACCTTTCTTATGTTATAGTCCAGAAGTGGCTAGGTTTGCCACATACACCCTCTTACATGGTTTATCCTTAAGCTCAGTCATCTCTCTGTTCTTTACACAATCAGTCAGTAAGTAATGTATACACCCTATTACATGGTTTATCCATAAGCTCACTCATCTCTCTGTTATGTACACAATCAGTCAGTAAGTAATGTATACACCCTCTTACATGTTTTATCCTTACGCTCACTCATCTCTCTGTTCTGTACACAATCAGTCAGTAAGTAATGTATACACCCTCTTACATGGTTTATCCTTAAGCTCACTCATCTCTCTGTTATGTACACAATCAGCCAGTAAGTAATGTATACACCCTCTTACATGGTTCATCCTTAAGCTCACTCATCTCTCTGTTCTTTACACAATCAGCCGGAAAGTAATGTATACAACCTCTTACATGGTTTATCCTTAAGCTCACTCATCTCTCTGTTCTGTACACAATCAGTCAGTAAGTAATGTATACACCCTCTTACATGGTTTATCCTTAAACTCACTCATCTCTCTGTTCTTTACACAATCATTCAGTAAGTAATGTATACACCCTCTTACATGGTTTATCCTTAAGCTCACTCATCTCTCTGTTCTGTACACAATCAGTCAGTAAGTAATGTATACACCCTCTTACATGGTTTATCCTTAAGCTCACTCATCTCTCTGTTCTGTACACAATCAGTCAGTAAGTAATGTATACACCCTCGTACATGGTTTATCCTTAAACTCACTCATCTGTCTGTTCTGTACACAATCAGTCAGTAAGTAATGTATACACCCTCTTACATGGTTTATCCTTAAGCTCACTCATCTCTCTGTTCTGTACACAATCAGTCAGTAAGTAATGTATACACCCTCTCACATGGTTTATCCTTACGCTCACTCATCTCTCTGTTCTGTACACAATCAGTCAGTAAGTAATGTATAACCCTCTTACATGGTTTATCCTTAAGCTCACTCATCTCTCTGTTCTTTACACAATCAGCCAGTAAGTAATGTATACACCCTCTTACATGGTTTATCCTTACGCTCACTCATCTCTCTGTTATGTACACAATCAGTCAGTAAGTAATGTATACACCCTCTTACATGGTTTATCCTTAAGCTCTCTCATCTCTCTGTTCTTTACACAATCAGTCAGTAAGTAATGTATACACCCTCTTACATGGTTTATCCTTAAGCTCACTCATCTCTCTGTACTTTACACAATCAGTCGGTAAGTAATGTATACACCCTCTTACATGGTTTATCCTTAAGCTCACTCATCTCTCTGTTATGTACACAATCAGTCAGTAAGTAATGTATACACCCTCTTACATGGTTTATCCTTACGCTCACTCATCTCTCTGTTCTGTACACAATCAGTCAGTAAGTAATGTATACACGCTCTTACATGGTTTATTCTTAATCTCACTCATCTCTCTGTTCTTTACACAATCAGTCAGTAAGTAATGTATACACTCTCTTACATGGTTTATCCTTAAGCTCACTCATCTCTCTGTTCTGTACACAATCAGTCAGTAAGTAATGTATACACCCTCTTACATGGTTTATCCTTAAGCTCACTCATCTCTCTGTTCTTTACACAATCAGTCAGTAAGTAATGTATACACCCTCTTACATGGTTTATCCTAAAGCTCACTCATCTCTCTGTTCTTTACACAATCAGTCAGTAAGTAATGTATACACCCTCTTACATGGTTTATCCTTAAGCTCACTCATCTCTCTGTTCTGTACACAATCAGTCAGTAAGTAATGTATACACCCTCTTACATGGTTTATTCTTAATCTCACTCATCTCTCTGTTCTTTACACAATCAGTCAGTAAGTAATGTATACACTCTCTTACATGGTTTATCCTTAAAGGCACAGTCAAGTCCAAAAAAAAACTTTCAAGTTTCAAAAAGTTGTGGACTAAAACATACACTCGTCACACCTATCCTCAAAAAACGTTCCCTCAATCCAACCTTCCCTTCCAGCTACCGCCCTATTTCCCTACTCCCTCTTGCCTCAAAGCTCCTTGAAAAGCTAGTTTATGCATGTGTATCGCATTTCCTTACACTAAACTCTCTTCTTGACCCACTGCAATCTGGATTTCGTTCCCATCACTCTACAGAGACAGCAATTATCAAGGTTACCAATGACCTACTTACAGCAAAATCCAAAGGCCACTTCTCTCTGCTTATCCTCCTTGACCTGTCTGCAGCCTTTGACACTGTTGACCACCCTCTTCTGCTCCAAACCCTCCAATCCTTCGGCATCTGTGACACAGCTCTCTCGTGGTTCTCTTCCTATCTGACTAACCGTACATTTAGTGTAGCCTTCTCCGTAACATCCTCTGCCCCGTTACCACTTTCTGTTGAGGTACCTCAAGGCTCTGTCCTTGGTCCCCTTCTCTTTTCAATCTACACGTCATCACCAGGTTCCTTAATAAAGTCCCATGGGTTTCAATACCATTTGTTTGCCGATGACACCCAAATCTACCTCTCTGCACCAGACCTACCTCCTTCCTTACTAACCCGTGTCACTAACTGTCTTTCTCACATCTAATCTTGGATGTCCTCTCACTACCTTAAGCTAAATCTCTCCAAAACTGAACTCCTTATTTTTCCCCCTTCTTCCAATGTCTCCACCCCCAAAATTTCTATAACTATTGATAATTCCATCATTACCCCTACCCCGCACGCCCAATGTCTTGGGGTCACACTTGACTCAGATCTTTCCTTCACTCCTCACATTCAGTCCTTAGCTAAAGCCTGCCGCTTCCACCTTAAAAACATTGCTAAAATTAGACATTTTCTTACACAAGATACAACCAAGATTTTAATCCACTCTCTCATCCTTTCCCGCCGCGACTACTGCAACTCCGTCCTCTCTGGTCTACCTAGCTGCCGCATAGCTCCTTTACAATCCATCATGAATGCCTCTGCCAGGCTCATCTTCCTTACTCGTCGCTCTTCATCTGCTGCACCTCTCTGCCAATCCCTTCACTGGCTTCCTCTTGCCTCTAGGATTAAACATAAAATCCTCACCCTGACATATAAAGCTCTCAACTGCACTGCTGCCCCCTACATCTCAGAACTTGTCTCTAGATACTCTTCCTCCTGTACCCTTCGATCAGCTCAGGATCTCCTCCTCTCCTCCTCTCTTGTTACTTCCTCACATTCCCGTTTACAGGACTTCTCCAGACTGGCCCCCATCTTGTGGAATTCCCTGCCTCGCTCCATAAGACTCTCCCCTAGTTTTAACAGCTTCAAGCGATCCTCTAAAAACTCTACTATTCAGGGATGCATACAACCAACACTAACCTTTCCTAATGCCATTGCTTTCCCCTTGAACCCTTAGATTGTAAGCCTATGGGCCCAGCTGTTTACAGATCGCTTCATAAGAGCCGACTACAACAGTGAAACTCTCGGCAGGGCCCTCTACCCACTTGACCCCTACAAAAGCTATCCTGTACACCGACTATGTTTACAGCGCTGCGGAAACTGTTGGTGCTCTACAAACACCTGATAATAATAATAATTAGGGCATGTAATTATAAACAACATTCCCATTTACTTTTATCACCAATTTTGCTTTGTTCTCTTGGTATTCTTAGTTGAAAGCTAAACCTAGGAAGGCTCATATGCTAATTTCTAAGCCCTTGAAGGCCGCCTCTTATCACATGCTGTTTTATTTGCTTTTCACAACAGCGGAGAGCTAGTTCATGTAAACCATATAGATAACATTGTGACCATGCCCGTGGATTGTGGCAGACACTGCACTAATTGGCTAAAATGAAAGTCAATAGATAATAAATAGAATGTCATGTGATCAGGGGGCAGTCTGCAGAGGCTTAGATACAAGGTAATCACAGAGGTAAAAAGTATATTAATATAACTGAGACAAGGAGCAGTCTGCAGAGGCTTAGATACAGGGAAATCACAGAGGTAAAATTATATTAATATAACACTGTTGGCTATTCAAAACTGGGGGATGGGTAATATAGGGATTATCTATCTTTTAAAACAACAATTCTGGTCTTGACTGTCCCTTTAAACTCACTCCTCTCTCTGTTCTTATTAACCCTCACCCTGATTCTAATAAGCTAACCCTAAAAACCTTAACCTGTAGACAGTGGCGGCTCGTGGGTTATTCAAATGGGGATTCACCAGTTACGTAAAATAGTGTATATATATATATATATATACACACACACACACATACACACACATATATGCAGTATATATATATATATGCATGTAAAATATACACATCAGGGTTGCACACTATATACAACTTTGAGTGTGACTGCATATAGTCAGACACAATGGTATGGCACTACACACATCAGTATATATACAGCAGAACTGTGACTACAAACAACTGTATTACATTACATACAGCACTGTAGTATAACTGGGGGTATAATAGTAGTGTGACTGACTACACACAACAGAATTTCATTGCACATAGTACTGTACTATACAACACAACTTGATATACAGAAGGCTACGCATAAAGTACAGCAGACACTGTGGTGTAAAAAAACTTTGCACAATTGTACTGTTTGTTTTTTTACTTTGTAGGTGTGCTTGTGTTTCATGTGCTTGTTTAAGTAATTTTAAGTACCTTGGCTACCATTTCAGACTTCTTTGGCAGCCAAGGGGTTACATCCAACAAAAAGCAGAAAGGGAGGGGGTAGGGCTTAACCTTTATAGCTAAATAACCTAGTGTAAAAAACATGTACTTTTATCTCTGGGGCCTGTCTGAAGCTGGAGGAGTGACTGACACTTTGCCCTGCATTGCACAGACAAGAAACGGTGCTGAATTCTCCCGGCAGCAGGGAAATAAACATCAGGAATTCCTGCTCTGAAAAGGTTTAGTTCACTTACCATCAGACAGCAAAATATAGTAGACAGATGCCCGATATGAAAAACGTAGAAGTACTCCTGTGAAATGAGCTCCAGGCTCTGACTGGGGGCGGATCCTACTGCTTTAACTGCTCCACACTAACTGTTTCCTCGGTAGTGATTACCATTTCTTCCTCCTGCTAGTTTGTGTAAACACACTTCTGCTGTTTTCTGAGACTATAGTCCCCTCTGCCCTACACTACACTCTCACCATTAACATAGTTTTTTGTACAAGTACAACAAAGAAACAACTGTAATGTTTGGCTTCAGAAACCCATTACTAGCCGCATAAGCAGGAAATCAGGGAGTGAGATACATTACCATACCTGTGACTCAGCTCACTCAGCGTTGCGCTTGCCTTCAGCTCAGCTGCCATTCTAGCTGCCCTTAGCTCTGTGACTACAGTGCTGCAGAGTCACTGACTACCAATTTGTGCGCCAAAGTTGCTAGTGGGAAGATCTAAGTTTCAGCTGAGCTCTCAGGTAGGCGGAAACAAAAAACAACAACAAAAAATGATTTAAAATAATAAAAAAAAAAAGTTTGTGCTGAAACAGCATTCTATACTTATATACTTATAGCTGATGCACCCCAGTCAAGCCATAGCTGCTGCTCCTACCTTCTGTAGCCCCGCTGTTACTGCCAGCCCAGCAATCAGCAATGATTATGAAACTCCAGCAATCATCAATACCTCTGCTTGTGAACTGTGTCTCAGACTCTCAGTGATGGCCAATGCTGATGAAGCCCACGATGCTCCTCCCCCCGAGTCCCACACACACACACAGGTCTTAGTGTGCGAGTGTCACGTGACAGCTGGCTCTCGCACACTAAGAGCTGTGCTCTTTAAGAAGGCTATGGGCTGGCCTGTAGGTGGCACTGCAGTCAATGCAGTTTTAAAGTGGAAAGGGCTTTTGCCTATACTTCTATCTATCGCACTGCACAGCATGTGCGATAGATAGAAGTATTAGGCAAAAGCCCATTCCACACTTCAGCCTAAAACTGCAATTGTAATGTTTTATAGTCAAAACTGCAGTGAAGCCTGGGGATTTTTTTATTTAGTCCACAAATAAAGTTTAAAAATTTAATTAGTTTTTATTAGGGTTATTAGGGTTTATTTTTCACTCTTTTTTTTATTTTATTTTTGTTCATCAGGGGTCAGGTTCACATGGGGTTCACGTGCTCAAGTGCTCCTATACAGGAGCCTCCACTGCCTGTAGAATAGCTAATAGCACGTGTTCCCTGAGCACTGTATAACAATGAGCAGGCGGAGAAAGTGTGAATAGAGTAGCTTATAGCCTGTGGCCCTTGAGAACTCAATGAGCAGAGGGAGGGAGTGTGTGTAGATTAGTTTATAGCACGTGGCCCCAGAGCACTGTATAATAATGAGGGAGGGGAAGCATGCCCTTTAACAGCTGATAACACGTGGTCCATAAACACTATAATAATGAACAGGGGGAGCGCACACATATCAGTTGTTTTGTACCTGTACGGTGGCTAAATAATATCTGTGCAAGCGTATAGCTGAGACGGAACAGTGCCCTAATAGCCTAATTAACCCATTTTAAATATTATTTAAAATTAATAATTAATTTGATATTAAATTTCTATTTGAAGTTGATACATTAAATGCAAAATAAATTAATAAATAATAGTTATCCAGTAGAGGGAGCCATTAGTCACAAAAGTTTTTATTTGTTTATGGGAAATGTAGTTCCTAACATCTGTGACACTGGGATTTGTAGGCAAATGTCTCATGTAATTGTAGGTTATATTGGGATATGTAGTACTTAACACAAGTGCTTATGGAATATGTATGCTACAGCTGGATCTCACCACAAGCTCTATTGGGATGTGTGTAGTACTTAAAGGGACAGTCTACACCAGAATTTTTATTGTTTTAAAAGATAGATAATCCCTTTATTACCCATTCCCCAGTTTTGCATAACCAACACAGTTATAATAATATACTTTTAACCTCTGTGATTATCTTGTATCTAAGCCTCTGCAAACTGCCCCTTTTTTCAGTTCTTTTGACAGACTTGCAGTCTAGCCAATCAGTGCCTGCTCCCAGATAACTTCATGTGCACGAGCAGTGTTATCTATATGAAATACGTAAACTAACACCCTCTAGTAGTGAAAAACTGTTAAAATGCAATCTGAAAAGAGGTGGGCTTCAAGGTCTAAGAAATTAGCATATGAACCTCCTAGGTTAAGCTTTCAACTAAGAATACCAAGAGAACAAAGCAAAATTGGTGATAAAAGTAAATAGGTTTAAAATGACATGCTCTATCTGAATCATGAAAGTTTATTTTGGCCTAGACTGTCCCTTTAATGGAAGTGCTCATGGGATGTGTAGACTACAACCTGATCTCACCACAAGCTCTACTGGGATATGTAGTTCATAATGTGGTTGATTCTGGGATGTGTAGGCTAGGAGATGCTTGCTTTTATGCATATTGTTTTTTCTTTTAACCCTAACCCATTTATTTGACTTTCCAAAGCTTTTAAACATCCCATACTACTTAGGTTAAATGAATTAATTTTTAATATTTATCTAAAATATTGTTAAAAAAAATATTGCAGTATATAAAAAATAGTATGATGCAGTAATTATAGTTATCCACTAGATGGAGATATTAAAAGTCTAAGCAAAACCGTTATATAATGATTTGATTACAAAATATATTACTAACACAGTAAACCACTAGACGGCGACACTGACCTTCTAATGTAGTTCCTAACGTGTCATGCTGGGATATGTAAGCTATGTGACGTATAATGCTAGGTTCTGTTGGGATATGTAGTTCTACTTGCAGGTGCCCAAGGGATTTGTAGGCATCCGCAGTATCTCAATAGCTTTTGGGCTATGTAGGCTACAGCAGGATTTCACCGTAGAGACTATTGGCGTATGTAGTTCCTATCCTATCATTTCACTAGGTTTCGGTGAGATCTTATCGCAGAGACTATTGGGCTATGTAGTTCCTTTTCCTAGTGCTGCTGGGATATGTAGGCTTTGAAGATTTTGCAGCAGAGACGCTTGGGGCATGTAGTACCTATCGCTAGTACTTCTGGGATATGTAGTCTTCGGCAGGATCTCACCGCAGAAACTTTTGGGATATGTAGTTTCTGTTGCTAGTGCTGCTGGGATATGTAGGCTTCCGGAGGATCTCGCCGCAGAGACTATTGGCCTATGTAGTTTCTATTGCTAGTGCTGCTGGGATATGTAGGCTTCGGCTGGATCTCACCGCAGATACTATTGGGCTATGTAGTTCCTATTCCTAGTGCTGCTGGGATATGTAGGCGTCAGGTGACTCACAGCGCTGGTATTTTTGGGATCTGTATTTTGGTACATTTTGGATACCTACGCATCAGCATGAGCTCTATATAGATCAGGGACCGTGTTAGCCGCCCTAATGTTTTTTTTTTATGTAGTTCCGTGCGCGGGTGGTGTTCAACTGTACAGAGCATATTCTAATATTGACCACACGATGGCGCCATTGTATATAGAAACACTATTTGTACTGCTTACTTTCATGTAGATACGTTCGTGTACATAAGCAATTGCGCCACCGTGTGGTGAAATTCTATATTACGTGTAACTAAACACGTTTTTATTATTATTGCTTTTATATAAGTTTTGTCTCTGTTTGAACAAAATGGAAATAATTTTAAAGGACCAGTCAACACAGCAAAAAACACAAAACCAAAATCAAAATAAATATACAGCCACATAGAGGATTAAGTTTATAATGTATATGAGCATTCAAAATAAAAACTTAGATAGTAAAATTATTATAAAACTTACTTTTCTCCTGTCTGTTTTACCAATTGTTCTGAGGCTTGTCCACCTCCCACGCCTAGAGGAGGATGGGCTCACTGTGAGTGACAAATTTTATCTTCCAATCCAAGATTAGCCTATTTGCATTTTTTTTCCACCATTGTGTGCATGTGAGTGCACGTGAGCCCCCGGAGTGTGCACGTAACCCCCCCTTGCATGTGCACGTGACTCCCTCCTCAGACGTGCACTATTGTCTTTATAAATTACAAGCAAGCACAGCATGAAAGGGAGCAGATCCCCTTGCATAAACATATTCACTATAAAAAAACAGAATTTATGTTTACCTGATAAATTACTTTCTCCAACGGTGTGTCCGGTCCACGGCGTCATCCTTACTTGTGGGATATTCTCTTCCCCAACAGGAAATGGCAAAGAGCCCAGCAAAGCTGGTCACATGATCCCTCCTAGGCTCCGCCTTCCCCAGTCATTCGACCGACGTAAAGGAGGAATATTTGCATAGGAGAAATCATATGATACCGTGGTGACTGTAGTTAAAGAAAATAAATTATCAGACCTGATTAAAAAACCAGGGCGGGCCGTGGACCGGACACACCGTTGGAGAAAGTAATTTATCAGGTAAACATAAATTCTGTTTTCTCCAACATAGGTGTGTCCGGTCCACGGCGTCATCCTTACTTGTGGGAACCAATACCAAAGCTTTAGGACACGGATGAAGGGAGGGAGCAAATCAGGTCACCTAGATGGAAGGCACCACGGCTTGCAAAACCTTTCTCCCAAAAATAGCCTCAGAAGAAGCAAAAGTATCAAATTTGTAAAATTTAGTAAAAGTGTGCAGTGAAGACCAAGTCGCTGCCTTACATATCTGATCAACAGAAGCCTCGTTCTTGAAGGCCCATGTGGAAGCCACGGCCCTAGTGGAATGAGCTGTGATTCTTTCAGGAGGCTGCCGTCCGGCAGTCTCGTAAGTCAATCTGATGATGCTTTTAAGCCAAAAAGAGAGAGAGGTAGAAGTTGCTTTTTGACCTCTCCTTTTACCAGAATAAACAACAAACAAGGAAGATGTTTGTCTAAAATCCTTTGTAGCATCTAAATAGAATTTTAGAGCACGAACTACATCCAAATTGTGCAACAAACGTTCCTTCTTTGAAACTGGATTCGGACACAAAGAAGGCACGATTATCTCCTGGTTAATGTTTTTGTTAGAAACAACTTTCGGAAGAAAACCAGGTTTAGTACGCAAAACCACCTTATCTGCATGGAACACCAGATAAGGAGGAGAACACTGCAGAGCAGATAACTCTGAAACTCTTCTAGCAGAAGAGATTGCAACCAAAAACAAAACTTTCCAAGATAATAACTTAATATCAACGGAATGTAGGGGTTCAAATGGAACCCCCTGAAGAACTGAAAGAACTAAATTGAGACTCCAAGGAGGAGTCAAAGGTTTGTAAACAGGCTTGATTCTAACCAGAGCCTGAACAAAAGCTTGAACATCTGGCACAGCTGCCAGCTTTTTGTGAAGTAACACAGACAAAGCAGAAATCTGTCCCTTCAAAGAACTTGCAGATAATCCTTTCTCCAAACCTTCTTGAAGAAAGGATAGAATCTTAGGAATTTTTATCTTGTCCCAAGGGAATCCTTTAGATTCACACCAACAGATATATCTTTTCCATATTTTATGGTAGATTTTTCTAGTTACAGGCTTTCTGGCCTGAACAAGAGTATCAATGACAGAATCTGAGAACCCTCACTTTGATAAAATCAAGCGTTCAATCTCCAAGCAGTCAGTTGGAGTGAGACCAGATTCGGATGTTCGAACGGACCTTGAACAAGAAGGTCCCGTCTCAAAGGTAGCTTCCATGGTGGAGCCGATGACATATTCACCAGGTCTGCATACCAAGTCCTGCGTGGCCACGCAGGAGCTATCAAGATCACCGATGCCCTCTCCTGATTGATCCTGGCTACCAGCCTGGGGATGAGAGGAAACGGTGGGAACACATATGCTAGTTTGAAGGTCCAAGGTGCTACTAGTGCATCTACTAGAGTCGCCTTGGGATCCCTGGATCTGGACCCGTAGCAAGGAACCTTGAAGTTCTGACGAGAGGCCATCAGATCCATGTCTGGAATGCCCCACAACTGAGTAATTTGGGCAAAGATTTCCGGATGGAGTTCCCACTCCCCCGGATGAAATGACTGACGACTCAGAAAATCCGCTTCCCAATTTTCCACTCCTGGGATGTGGATTGCAGACAAGTGGCAGGAGTGAGTCTCCGCCCATTGAATGATTTTGGTCACTTCTTCCATCGCCAGGGAACTCCTTGTTCCCCCCTGATGGTTGATGTACGCAACAGTCGTCATGTTGTCCGATTGAAACCGTATGAATTTGGCCTTTGCTAGCTGAGGCCAAGCCTTGAGAGCATTGAATATCGCTCTTAGTTCCAGAATATTTATCGGGAGAAGAGATTCTTCCCGAGACCAAAGACCCTGAGCTTTCAGGAGTCCCCAGACCGCGCCCCAGCCCACCAGACTGGCGTCGGTCGTGACAATGACCCACTCTGGTCTGCGGAAGCTCATCCCCTGTGACAGGTTGTCCAGGGACAGCCACCAACGGAGTGAATCTCTGGTCCTCTGATCTACTTGTATCGTCGGAGACAAGTCTGTATAATCCCCATTCCACTGACTGAGCATGCACAGTTGTAATGGTCTCAGATGAATTCGCGCAAAAGGAACTATGTCCATTGCCGCGACCATCAAACCTATTACTTCCATGCACTGCGCTATGGAAGGAAGAGGAACAGAATGAAGTACTTGACAAGAGTTTAGAAGTTTTGATTTTCTGGCCTCTGTCAGAAAAATCCTCATTTCTAAGGAGTCTATTATTGTTCCCAAGAAGGGAACTCTTGTTGACGGAGATAGAGAACTTTTTTCTACGTTCACTTTCCACCCGTGAGATCTGAGAAAGGCCAGGACGATGTCCGTGTGAGCCTTTGCTTGTGGAAGGGACGACGCTTGAATCAGAATGTCGTCCAAGTAAGGTACTACTGCAATGCCCCTTGGTCTTAGCACCGCTAGAAGGGACCCCAGTACCTTTGTGAAAATTCTTGGAGCAGTGGCTAATCCGAACGGAAGTGCCACAAACTGGTAATGCTTGTCCAGAAAGGCGAACCTTAGGAACCGATGATGTTCCTTGTGGATAGGAATATGTAGATACGCATCCTTTAAATCCACCGTGGTCATGAATTGACCTTCCTGGATGGAAGGAAGAATTGTTCGAATGGTTTCCATTTTGAACGATGGAACCTTGAGAAACTTGTTTAGGATCTTGAGATCTAAGATTGGTCTGAATGTTCCCTCTTTTTTGGGAACTATGAACAGATTGGAGTAGAACCCCATCCCTTGTTCTCCTAATGGAACAGGATGAATCACTCCCATTTTTAACAGGTCTTCTACACAATGTAAGAATGCCTGTTTTTTTATGTGGTCTGAAGACAATTGAGACCTGTGGAACCTCCCCCTTGGGGGAAGCCCCTTGAATTCCAGAAGATAACCTTGGGAGACTATTTCCAGCGCCCAAGGATCCAGAACATCTCTTGCCCAAGCCTGAGCGAAGAGAGAGAGTCTGCCCCCCACCAGATCCGGTCCCGGATCGGGGGCCAACATCTCATGCTGTCTTGGTAGCAGTGGCAGGTTTCTTGGCCTGCTTACCTTTGTTCCAGCCTTGCATTGGCCTCCAGGCTGGCTTGGCTTGAGAAGTATTACCCTCTTGCTTAGAGGATGTAGCACTTGGGGCTGGTCCGTTTCTGCGAAAGGGACGAAAATTTGGTTTATTTTTAGCCTTGAAAGACCTATCCTGAGGAAGGGCGTGGCCCTTACCCCCAGTGATATCAGAAATAATCTCTTTCAAGTCAGGGCCAAACAGCGTTTTCCCCTTGAAAGGAATGTTAAGCAATTTGTTCTTGGAAGACGCATCCGCTGACCAAGATTTTAGCCAAAGCGCTCTGCGCGCCACAATAGCAAACCCAGAATTTTTCGCCGCTAATCTAGCCAATTGCAAAGTGGCGTCTAAGGTGAAAGAGTTAGCCAATTTGAGAGCCTGAATTCTGTCCAAAATCTCCTCATAAGAAGAATCTTTATTGAGCGCCTTTTCTAGTTCATCGAACCAGAAACACGCTGC